>NC_060271.1:126416929-126646346 GCF_021613505.1 Equus quagga | reverse complement strand
GGAGGTGCTGAGGGCCCGCCCACCCGGCCGCCGAGTGCGTGGACCCCGCCGTGGTCTTCCCGTTCCCGGTGAGCAAGCGCGAGCCCGCGCCCGCGCCCGCCGCCCCGGCCGGGGCCCCGGCGGCCGGAGCTGCGGTCGCCTCGGGGGCGAGCGCCACTGCCCCAACCGGCGCCCAGGGGGCTGCCCTTCCGCGCGCCGGCGACCACAAGGCCCTCAGCACCTCCGGAGAGGACACCCTGAGCGACTCAGGTAAAGACCGCCGGAGTCCGGCCGCCTCCTGGGGCACTGGAGCTGGGGGCCCGCTCCCTTTGTTACTGTACATGGGTTTGGCTTTGGGGAGGGTATTTTGGAAGCAGTGCTGGGGGCTGAGGTCGTTTTTTCCGAGCCGCTCCCCGTGGTAAGGAGAGGGTGAGTGAAAGCTGCTAATAGGGTGTTCTTAAGTCTCACCTCCATCGAAGTTCCTTCCACCCTCCCTCCGGGAGCCTGACTCCATCGCTAGCCCTCACCCCATCCCCCACCTCTCTTTGCAGCTCAGCTTGAGGAATAAAATTAGGAAAAATTGAATGTCTAAAGCCGGTTGGGGGGTTAGGGGTCCCTGACTTCATTGCCTAGGTAGAAACCTGTTAGCCGGGGTGGAAAGGCACTCTGCGGCCCAGATCGAGGGAGGAGGGACACCCGGAGACGACATAAGCGCTGTGCAAAATCCTGTTTGGGGCGCAGGAAGTTAGAGAGATTGCACAGATGGCTAGTACCAATTTTATTTTTTCAAACCTGGGCACTCTTCTCCCCCCTCCCTCAGTGGGTGGTGGGCTGTTTGCTCCTGGTACGCGGCCAGCAGGCGGCGATATGCTGACCAGCAGCGGGCCAAGGATCTGAAAGGCTGGGGGTGGCGGGGCCACCCCTTCCTAGCTTCATTCAGCAGCTGGCGGCCAGTACAACAGCGGTTGTGTACATTCTCAAGGGGCCGCCTCCTTTCAGCGTGCAGTGAGAACTGGGTCCAGTTTTGTCTTCTAGCCAGCATTCCAGGACTGATTTCAGATCGGAGTTGTGTTTTGAAACCTTAATGCCCTTCAAGGTGAGGGCGGACACTTCGCAGGCCCTCCAGGAATGCACACACCCTGGGAGCGCTCATTGATTAGCTCTATTGTCTGCCTCTGTCTGAAACTGAAGGGTGGGATTTAAACTGAGACTTTGCCTGGGGCCCCAGAGGTAAAGAACTCTACCCAAATGCCTGAACAGCCCTTGTCCTTGGAGCTGAGAGCTGGGGCTCTCTTGGACCTTGAAAACCAGTGTTTGCAGAACGCAGGTGGATAAAAAGCCCACATTTTCTTCAGAGCTGAGGACGGATTCGTCTGAGGCTCCTGGAAGGGAACTTGGTGATAAGCTTCCAGTTTGAAATGAGTCTGTCCCTTTAATGTCTGTGCCTTGACAGCTTTCGGTGAGGAAGCACTTCCTTCCAACAGCTGTCTTCTTGGCAGAAAACCAAAACATTGGCTTAAAGGGACCCACAGACTGGAACAGCCTCACATTTCGGCTTTAGAACAAATCCCGCAATTGTTCAGCTTTCCGGTCCCCTTCAGATCAAGCAGAAGATGTGTTTTGATTTTATGCTTGCATTTTAAACAATAATTTTCTATCCCAGCGTGGTAGTAAATGAGGAGAGAGGGGGAAATGCACACAGGATGCTACACGTTTTTGTTGTTGCTGTTATTATTGGTGACTTTGGGAAGAAGTGTTCCCATATTTGGGTTTAGAACTCCTGTGGATTGCAACCTTATTATAGTTGAGGTTTGATCTTTGTTCGCTGAAAAACTGCTTGCTATCTAGAACTCGGGTACATGGAAGACAAGTTACTTTTCTTCTTTAGTTAATTAAATCGTTCTTTAAATTTGTTTGAGGACTTAAAATCAATCTCAGCCGCGTGTAAATTGCTCAGTGAGGCCCCTAAAATGAGAAGCCTCAATTCTTGTGTGGAGATGGAGATATAAATTAACCTGTGGGGCTTTGCGATGATAACAGCTTACCATTTACTGAGCATCTGTCTCCTGGGCCCAGCTCTCTACAACTTAGCTGCCCAACTCAAGAACCCTGTGGTATCATTCCCATTTAATAGCTGAGGAAACTGAGGCTTAGAAAGTTGAAATAACTTGCATAGTGTCATGCAACTCGTGTGTGATGGAGCCAGGATTCCGTGGGGCCCCAAAGCCAAGGTTTTTTTCTGTTTCTGCCACTTGCTAAAGTTTGAGCGGAGGCTGAAAGTGCCAGGAGCCAGGGGGAAGGAAAAAGTACTTACAAGTATATTTATGTTAAAGAGACCTAAAGTGATGGATCCATAGTTAATAGCAAACTAGTGCCAGAACCTGTTGTAAGAGACTTTATATGTTTAATTCATGAGTCTCACCATGAGAATAACTCCCATCTTGTTCTCAAAGATGATGAAGATGACGAAGAGGAAGATGAGGAGGAAGAAATTGACGTGGTGACAGTGGAGAAGCGGCGTTCTTCCTCCAATAGCAAGGCTGTCACCACCTTCACCATCACTGTGCGTCCCAAGGGCGCAGCCCTGGGCACGGGGAGGGCTCCTGCGGGTGAGCTGATCCTCAAACGCTGTGTCCCCATCCACCAGCAGCACAACTACGCCGCCCCCTCGCCCTACGTGGAGAGCGAGGACGCGCCGCCCCAGAAGAAGATCAAGAGTGAGGCATCCCCGCGTCCCCTCAAGAGTGTCATCCCCCCAAAGGCTAAGAGCTTGAGCCCCCGCAACTCTGACTCCGAGGACAGCGAGCGCCGCCGGAACCACAACATCCTGGAGCGCCAGCGCCGAAACGACCTGCGGTCCAGCTTCCTCACGCTCAGGGACCACGTGCCAGAGCTGGTGAAGAACGAGAAGGCCGCCAAGGTGGTCATTTTGAAAAAGGCCACCGAGTACGTCCACTCCCTTCAGGCCGAGGAGCACCAGCTTTTGCTGGAGAAGGAGAAGTTGCAGGCAAGACAGCAGCAGTTGCTAAAGAAAATTGAACACGCTCGGACTTGCTAAACGTTTCTCAGAACTGGACAGTCACTGCCACTTTGCACATTTTGATTTTTTTTTTTTTAAACAAACCTTGTGTTGACATTAAGAATGTTGGTTTACTTTCACATCGGTCCCCCGTCGAGTTTGGATCTGGGTGGGGAGCAGGATATGTGGGGTTCTGCCAGGACCTCGGAGAGGGCCTGCGGGATGGGATGCTAGGTGGCCCTTACAGTTTCCTCCACGTCACCTTCGAGCCAGCCGTCGAAGTTCGTGACAGTTGGGAGCCTCTGGGGCTGTTGAAGTCACCTTGTTTGTTCCAAGTTTCCAGACGACAGAAAGTCATTCCTTCTTTTTAAAATGGTGCTTACGTTCCAGCAGATGCCACGTAAGGGGGTTGCCATTTGAAACCCCTGGGGAACATTTCTGTAAATACCATTGACACACCTGCCTTTGTATACGTCCTGGGTAATGAGAGGTGGCTTTTGCGGCCAGTATTAGACTGGAAGTTCATACCTAAGTACTGTAATACCTCAATGTTTGAGGAGCATGTTTTGTATACAAATATATTGTTAATCTCTGTTATGTACTGTACTAATTCTTACACTGCCTGTATACTTTAGTATGACGCTGATACATAACTAAATTTGATACTTATATTTTCGTATGAAAATGAGTTGTGAAAGTTTTGAGTAGATATTACTTTATCACTTTTTGAACTAAGAAACTTTTGTAAAGAAATTTACTATATATATATGCCTTTTTCCTAGCCTGTTTCTTCTTGTTAATGTATTTGTTAATGTTTGGTGCATAGAACTGGGTAAATGCAAAGTTCTGTGTTTAATTTCTTCAAAATGTATATATTTAGTGCTGCATCTTATAGCACTTTGAAATACCTCATGTTTATGAAAATAAATAGCAATTAAATGATGCAGCTTTTTTTTTTCCCCACTTAATAGCACTAGTTAAAAGTCTATCCCTTAAGCAACAACCATAAATAGCACATAATCTATTGCGTGAACTTGGTTTCCACAGACGGACCTTTAATACGATCCTGGTTGATTAGGGCCATGGTCCCCCAGTGGAGTGGAGGGGACTGAGCTTAGGAAGGTTAAGGCATTTCTCCCAGATGACAGAGCAGATAGGTTATTGGCAACTATGCATTGTAGAAATAGCATTCAATTGTTTACAGAACACTTTCATATATGTTGGCTGTTCAATGGAATTAAGCTGGGACATCAGACAACCCTTGAGAATGAAGAGTATAATCGAGATGCGGGATTATGTAACTTGGCTGTATTTGGTGTTGGTAATACTGGTCCCACTGGCAGATGGCTTTATATTTTGGTGTAGAGTAGTTTGTCTCCAGGAAGAATGCATTCGTCAAAATTCCCTAGGACCTGTACAAGGTTCTATGCTAGGCACTGTGGCAGGGTAAAAAGATGAAGTTGGTGCCTCCCCTCAAAGAGCTCCCCATCTGATTGGCACAAGTAACCCATAAAGTGACAGCTGTATGGGCCAGTTCAAGTGCCGCGTCCCTTCAGGAGAAGCACCAGGGTGTTAGTGTACCTCTGTCCACTTTACACTCCTGTCACCCAGGCTGTTCTTTTGGCTGCCTGATGGAAGCAGGATAACCCTTTGCAGGCTCTGGAGGACAGCCAGGCCCGGCGGGTCCGAGGGAGGCACCATGGAGTGAGGAAGAAAGCGAGTCTCCCTAATGTGGGGTGATAACTCTTGTGAGTGAAGCATTCAGCTTCTCGGAACTGATAGGGTACAAATGACCTATTTCTCTCTGGGGCAAAAGGTGGTATTCAGTTGTTTCTCTAAGTTTTCCCTCCTCTCAGATTTTTAGTCTTTTGCTTTGCTGAGAAGAAAACAGGTCCAGCAATGAAAGGGCTTTGCCCCCCCAGCAGCCCCTCGGGGTTCCTGGTTGCTTTGGCCATCTTATAAAGGCCAGTGGAGTTAGAATTTGAGGTCCTCCTTATCCCCACTTACAGCCACATGTCCTAGAACTATTCGGGTGGCATGGCTGTGGACGTTCTGATGGCCAGACCACGTAGAAAATGGGGTAAAATTCTCTTTACTCTTTAACCCCACTACTTGCCCCACCTCCACACTAGAAAATAATGAACCCTCTTTGAAAGTCCTTTTTGAATTGTCCTTCGAAAAGACTGCTGTCCATTTGCAGTTTACAGGCCCCAAGTCACCCTTCAGCCCTGCAGCTTGTTTGTGTACCCACGACCAAAAGAAAGTTAAGTGACCTCAAAGTAATGGAGGTTCTTGAAGCCCAGCTCAATCATCCCAATTTCTCTATTTGTGGTCCCCATAAGAGGCCTACCTACGGGTCTCAGATGACATGGAACTCTAGCCATGGAGGAGGAAAACTGTTCCGATGAATGAGCCCTAAACTAATTCCTACCAGGCTCCATTTTTGCTTGGGCTGCTGGGAAGCTCAGAACCAAATTGGGTGCTCTCATTCTGCATATTTGGTGCTCATTTACTTTTCTTCTAAACGTCTATGACGTCTTGTTTTTCATTGTTGGTTTAACTCCCTTTTTAATGTTCTTTATTTCATGTTACATTATAGAGAACTTTTTGCATTAGGTGGATCATAAATACGTATTAAAATATTAAAACTATAGTGAAATACCCCTTATTTGCCCTTCCTGGCTCAGCTGAGGGAAAGTGTCACCCAGTTTAGCTCTGCAATTATCTATAAAGTAATTGCTGTAGTCAGAGAAGAATAAGAATTGAACCATGCGCTTCAATAACATGAGAGACCTCCGCATCCAAGATCAGTTTTGAGACTGTTTGAGCAACTGCTCTATCAGATCCATAAATCACAGGACTTCGATGGAGCATAGAGATCATCTCATTGAATTGCTTCATTTCACAGAATGGGGTCATGGGATCCCATTTCAAATTAGTGGCCAAACCCAGGACTGGATGATCAGCCCAGTGTTCTTTCCACGGCATTGCCTTTCCCACTGCTCACAGGTTGGCCTCTTTACCTCCTGGCTCACCCATCCATCTACAGCGTGCTTCCATATTAATCCTAAATAGCCGACCCCGCATACAGCCTTCCAGAAGTTCCCCACCACATACAGGATACAGTCCCGACCCTTCAGCCTGGCTCACCAGCTGTGTCACTCCCTTCCCCTCCACAGGTGATCCTCATTCCAGCCATGCCAGACAAAGTCGCTCTTTCTCCCCTCTGACTTGTTTCACCACATTCCCTCTTCCTGGGTTATTATGCCCCCAGTGCGCCTTTTCTAGCTCTTGATCCTGTATTGCCTCTGGAGATAGAAGAGCTGTCCTAATCACCCTTCTAGACCCCCTAGACTGTGGGTTCCCCTAAGGCAGGTCTGGCGTCTCATTCACCTCTGATTCTTCAGTCCCTGGTGACTGACAGATGACAGGCCCTTGGCAGGTGATGGCAGAATGGCTGGCGGTGGAGTAGGCAGTGGAGAAAGGAGCGAGGCGAGGACTAGGTCGGGCAGATTTCCATTACAGGTGTGTCTCATGCCAACCTTGGTTCGCAAGTTCTCGGGCTAATACAAATGGGGAAACACATCCATTAGGCATCAATGAATGCCTGGTATTAACAGCTGGAGGGGAAGGTGAAATGCACAGGGGGCCTGTCTTCAGGAAGCCCACAGTCTGGAAAGGGGTGAAGTCCCGGGGCCCTTGTATAGAAGGCAGGGAGGGGAGACAAGAGGGACTGGTAGGGGGTGGGGGACTGTTGAGCAAAGCATGTGAGGGGTCCCGCGGCTGAGTCAGGCTCTGCACCTCCAGGCTCCCAGTTTGGAGCTGTTGGAGGAAGCTGGTTGCTGGAGCCTGAGGAGGCTCATACACTAGCCTGAGGCCACAGGTCATCTGCTCTACGGTGACAGTGGTCGCAATGCCTCCCACCTCTGTAGGCTATCTTTTGAAAATCCTAGTTTGGGTTGTTATTAGACTCCAAGGTTATTAGATTTGGAAAAGGTGCTCAGGAGTGTTCCTGTTGTCTTTCTTTCTCTCCCTTCTTCCCTCTCTTTCTCTCACCAATATTTATTTTGCACCTACCGTGTGTCAAGCACTCTTCCAGGCACTTGGGAGACATCAGTGAACAAAAGAGATGCAACTGCCCCAAATTCCTGCTTTCGTGGACGTTATAGTCTAGGAGAAAGGGACAACAATAAAAATGAACATAATTAGCAAATAACTGAAACCTCATTCCATAAGGTGGTGGATGCTGTGAAAACTAAGTAGAATAGGATGGAGGGCTTCAGGGAAGCCATGGTGGGGTAGCTGGTTTTGAGTAGAGGTCAGGAAGGTGCACTGGGGCAGGCAGCTGAGGGCGGCCGGGCAGAGAATACCCAGACCTGAGCACTGTTGTGGCTGCTCAGAGACCAGGAGTCAGGCCTCAGGCTCCCCGTTTGGGGCTCTTCCTCCTTCATCTCCCTCTAGACGTCGGCAAACATCCCCCACCAACTTCTTATTCACTCTCTTAAGGGGAAGCCAGAGAGCGGGGTCGTCAAGAGTCTGGATCTGGAGGGAAACTCCTCGGTTTGAGTTTGACTGCCAGACTCACGAAGTCTGGGCTGTGCAGTTTCTCCACGGATACAATGGGGCTGAAGGCTCCACCCACTTCCCAGAGGATGGGGGGCTCACAGAAACTAACACACAGGGCACACGGAACAGCGCCGGGCACACGGAACAGCGCCGGGCACACGATGGGTGCGCCTGGGGTCTGTTAAATCATCTGCTTGCTTGTTGATGGCATCCTTCCTCTCTGTTTCCTCAGAACGTTACCAGGGCAAAGAATCTTGAAAAAACATTTACTGGTGAAACAAATTCACAAGCCTGAGCTTCACAAGAACTTTGAGGACTTTTGTTCCTTGAAAGACGCCTTACAAAACCTGAACACGGGTACCTTGGAAACAAATGAATGTGAGCTTTGAAGCCTATTTTAAGACGGAGCCTAGGAATTTGAGGGCCGCGGAACATCTACGCCTTCCACAATGGTTTATTAGTTTTCCTGACTTGTAAAGGAAATCTCTTCATAGGCCACTGACCAGGGTTACCTGATCCCTTTTGATATTGACGTATCATGCTACCAGACATTCATCCTGAAACCTTTGACCAGGAGAAGTAACAGAGCCTTTTTATGGTTGAAGCAGACAGACGTGCTGGTACAATGCACATTTGAAGAACACACGTGGCACGTACTCCTGTGATAAGAGCAGATGATTTGCTGTGGGATGTGCTCTGAGGACACAGTGCGCAGTCTCCCTTCTTCTGCATTCTGGCAGGCCCAAGATGTCCAGCAGGCTTTGGGGAGGTGGGGGCAGGTGGGGGAGCAAGTCCATTCCTTCACAAATCCGCAGCCTGTTATGGATTCAATGTTGCGTCTTTGGCTATCCTCTGCCATTTTCCTGAGGGAGGGCATAAAGCAGTCCCTCCACCCCACACAGTGAAGTTCTAAATTGACTGGGAGGCAGCCCTGGGTGATACAAATACTTAGTTCACAGGCACACGCCCTCGGCTTGGATCTTAGCTCCGTTATTCGCTATTTTCAGTCTTGGCATAGGAAGGTAACCTCCTGTTGCTCAGTTGTCTCCACTCTAAGCGGAATGGGTTGGAGCTGGTAATCTCCAAGGCCCCCTTTCAATTCTGAGGATGGGGAGTCAGTCATTGATCCTTAGGGAGAGACGGAGCCCTGAATGCCTACAGACGTCTGCAGTGTTCGTGAACATTCTTCAGTCGGAAGCCCCGGGTGCATTGTACATCTTGGCTCTGCCATCCACCAACTCTGTGCTTGAAGTTGTGGCACTCCCCTCGGAATCTCACTTTCTTCACCTCTAAAACGGCAATAATAATCACCACCCTACAAGGTTCTTATCAGGAACATATGACATAAAATATAGAGGGATGTGATAGCATTTTCGAAACGGAGAAAGGTTTGTGGGCTCCTATTGCCACAGTCAGCTCTTGTCCAGCACGTCCCTCCCTCTTCACTGCTTGCTTTCTGGATTCATCTCTAAATGGGTTTCCCCCAGGTGGTAAATGACTTTACAGACGAGAGAGGCATGCCTCCAATTGCCCCACTGTACCTAAAACAGGGCTTTGCTCATAACAACTGCGCCACGATGTTTGTTAAATAATTATCACCAGTGAAAAGACTTCACTAATTGTTCAAAGCCAGCTAGAAGTTCTCAATTTGTGCAAACTGGGTACACAGGCTTGTCTCATCTAGAACTAGAGAAAACTATGATAAATTCAATTTTTAATTGGGTTACACAAATGAAAACAGGGTATGATAACAGACATGTAACACAGTAAGTTTTTTCTTGGATTGGTTTAGCCACTTTTCTCTGGCATAAAGCCAAGAAGAATAGGGACTTTATACTGAAACTAGAGACTTGAAGATGCTCAAGCTGTAGTTAGATGCATTTCCACTGGTGAGCAGGGCAGGGTTGAGACGAGAGTTTGCTATTGTAAATGGTCTGTTTGCATTTGGGTTTGGAAAGAAATCTCTCCAATGCTGAGTTGGTCCTTCTTCTGAATCTGCCAAATGAATCTTTTATAGTCTGTCTTGAGGGAAAAGCATCTTTCTACTAGAAACCCTCTTCCCTGAACATCTCATTAAAATAATGAAGTTGGAGGTGTTTTCTTGGATGTCTTTAACTGTAAACTTCCAGGATGGCTGTGAACACATTTCATTTGACACTTTGGGGAGGTTATTTCACCTGGAGTGTTACTTCACTTGGAAATTCCTCTGGGAAATAAATGTGCACATGTCCATTAGTTGCTGCACTTTGTACATCCATTATCTTTGGCTGACTGTGTATGGAGGCTGCCATGTCGAGTGTGGCCTGGGTTCTGCTGGCGGGGCAACCATGGGGGTACTTTTTTCTTGCTCACTGTGATGAACTACAACGTGAAAATGTTGGAGCAAAGAAATAGCATCTAACTCAAGTGCCAATTAAGCCCTGGCTTCATTGGAGGCATGGATGCTGAGGGCTGGGTAATCGGAGCGGAAACCGCCATGAAATGCTTATGATGATGTTTGCTGTCTTTCAAGGCCTCTCTCCATGGTGTTCCCATTTGAAGGGGAGAAGTCCTTTTGCCAGGATGTGTTTCTTTTTTCCTCTCTACCTAGGGTGACTGACTCCTCCCAGTTTGCCTGTGAATGGCCCCGTGTTAAATGGAAGTCTTGCATCCAGGGAAACACTGTCTCTGGCAGATGACGGTGGAGGGGCCCCCAATTCTTCCCTCTCTTCAGTGCTTGCTTTGTCTCACTGCAGACTGACCAGCTTGACAAGGCTCCCTGTGGAAGGCGTGGGGGCCGAGGCTGGAGCTCCCAGAGCACACACCTCAGAGGGCTCACCCAGCACTGCAGAGTTGCAGGGTCTGGCAAGCAAGAAGGAGCTGGAAAGAACATTGTCCTGGTGTCAGAGCATGTGGATTTGAGCTCTGGAAATACTTATAAGTGACTTGGAGGGAGTCACCCAGAGGCGGCATAATGAGGAGAAATCTCTGTTTTCCTTTTGGAATGCTGTTGGCCCCCAGGAGGCAATGAGTGTGAAGGTGGCAGGTCCCACACGAATGCCAGGTACCAGTGTTCCCTGGCCTGCCCACTCTACTTCTCTCAGGCTCTGGGGTTCCTTCTAAATAACAATGATGACAATAATGATAACAATAATAGCGTTTTGAGGGCATGACCATGAGGCTAGCTTCAGTCTTCCGGTCTGGTCTTCTTGAGTTTCCTTCATTCTTCATGTCTTTTTCAAGGAGTCAAAAGGAGCAGTTTTCAAATTATCAAGCCATCCCAGGCTGTGAGGGAATGGCCTTCCTGCAGCTTTCTGGGCACGGGCTTGTCTCAGAGACAGCCAGGGAAGCACACAGAATAAAACCCTCCCCAGGATGCCGTGGGCAGATGGGCTCTGTTTCATCAGAGAAGCTGCAAGACCAGGCACATCAAAATGGACTTGGACCTTCGTTCCCTGGGTCGAGGGCCCTGTGATGGTACCGCCATTACGGTGTTCCATGAGATTAACTGCTCCCTGGGTGGAGTTCTCCTGTTATCAGCAGTTGTGAAACCATTTTGGCTGTGTCTGTTGGGGGTAGAGGGCTGACATTCCTCATGATTTGAAGGTGTGTTGTTTCACAAAAGGAACAGGATGGAAAGTCAAGTAGATCTTTTAGGGACCTTTAAAAAGAGGTGTTTACATATATTTAGCTTTGGGGGGGAAACCTGCAGCTAACTCCCAGAGAGCAACAGCTTATATAATCTGAAAATCCTTATCTGAGGGGGGCACAAATGCCCAGCTGAAGATCCTCCCCATCCCAGGTCCCCTGAAGGGGAGAGGGTCTGTCATGTTAATGGCATGTGCATATTATTAAGAAAAGGGACAAAAGCCTGGAGCTTGGGACTGAGAGCTCATTCTGGGGACTCTTCAATATGCAGATGGTACCCTTATTATAAATTGGATGTGGGGAGGACCCTGAGAGAGTCACCCCATGAAGCTATACTAATGGAGAAGGGCTGCAGTTTGGGGGTCCCCTCTCCGCAGATGCGGTGCTCTGAGCATGCTCTGCTCCCCGCCCACCCATAAAATGATGCCCCGCTGCATGATCACAGGATGTGATCACCAGAGTCGAAATGCAATTTTGTTTGGATTTTTTTTAATGAAAAATGGCCGATTTTATGGAAGGCCAGGCTTCCCAAAGTCTCCAAGTGTAACGCTTGCCCTCGGAAGAGGCTTCAGTGGGGCTTAACAGCAAGCTATGGTGCGATCCCATTCAAACTTCCAGGAATGGGGAGCGTGTGTGTGTGAACGAGATGGAAGGAAGGCGGAGAGAAGAGTCAAGACCGCAGATGACTCTGACCATCACCTGGGAAGGGAGGTGAGATGTGAACACAATTTCCAGAGGAGTGGGTAGAGGAAGTGGAATGAGAGCATAGGGGAGCCTTTCTATGGTGGAGACGATATGCAAGGTGGCCTTAAGGTTGGGTAAGCATTAGCCAGGTGGAGAAAGACAAGAGGAGCATTGCAGGCTGAGGGGGCAGCCTGAGTGGAGGTGCACGGAGCTGCATGGAACTGTTTGGAGGTGTGGGGCCTGTTTAGGGCACAAGTGCATCCTAGAGCATCAGGTAAGATGGGTGAGTTGGGCAATAGAGAACCAGCCAAGGTGTAGGAGAAAGAGACGGACATGATTAGGTCCCGTGTGACTTTGGGAGCAAACTGTATAGTTATCTAACCCGTGCAAAGTTGCTCTGATGGTGCTTGTCAGCCTCAGTAACTAGTAACCATCTTGGCTGCTTCCCAAGGGGACATTGTAATGCCCCCAAACTAAAAGGAGCTCAAGCAATGATTTAATGCTCTCAGACTCTGTCCATACAAAACCTAAGAACCACCTGGTTTAAAGTGGCCAGTTGCCTTTTTTGTGTTGAGATATCAGCTGACACTTAGAATGTGAGAAAAACAGATTGTTTTGAATGCTATGGATTCCTCATTTCTTCCCACCTGCAGCACCACCAGTAGCCTACATGGCCCCTTTGCATGAATTAGGCAAAGCTGCCTTTCCTCTGAAGGCAATGCAGCCCCTCCTGGTCTGTATGCAGGGCCCAGAAACAGATGCAGCTGGGTATCAGGGCTCCTTGCCCCATGGGTGGGGCACCTCTTCGGCAGGACACAACCTGAACAACTCTATTGGCAGCCCAGGTGCAGAGTACCTAGAAGACCTGCAAGTGCCAGTTAAATGTTTGATATCTGTGTTCAAGATTCTTCTTTAAGGAAATAAGTAAGAATATGTTATAAAAATCAGGAAGTAGAGCGTTTGTGAGCTCATGTAACATTACAGTTCTATGGTAGGATTCAGACGCTTCCCAGCCTCCGTGCTTTTCCTTCTGCTGGTCCCTATGTGGAAGCTACTCTGTCTCCAACCATTCCTTTCTCCATAGCACCGATTTTTCATGGCTCTGCAAGGAGGCTGTCTCTTCCACAAAGCCTTTTATGATCCATTTCTTTGGAACTCATTATGAAACCTCTCCTGTGCTCCCTTACCACATGCTCCATAGTCTTTTATTACACGTCTCATGTGTTACTGTGTTTGGTGATTAGTTTACTTACTAGCCATGCGCCCTTCTGAGCCTCAAGTTCATTATCATTAAAATAGGGATGATAGAAGAGATCTTTCAGATTCCCCCCAAAATACTGATTATTATCATTTTAATACATATCTTTCATTGCCTATGAAACTCCTAGAGAAGAGTCACAGTCTTATTTGATCTCTGGATCCACCATGTCCACATGATGCTGAACAGCCAGGGCTTGGTGTTCATAGAATGTATTTGAAACAATTTGAAAAACCTTGGAGGGTAGATGGTGCCATCTATTTAGCCTCAGAAAACTTCTTGTACAAACATCCTTTTTATCTTCTCTATAAATCCACTGGGTCAGGTGTATTTTTATTGCTTATTCCCTTGGTCTTTTGCGGCTCTGCATAGTTTCCAAAGCTTCACAATACACCAACAGAGAAGGCATTATCCCCACTTTATAGAAGAGAAACTAAGACTTAAATTTCTACACCTGGAAAGTGGTGGCCGTGGGACTTGGACTTGGGACTTCTGTCTCACAGTTCCGTGTTCCATCCTCATGGCACTAATGGGAAATGATTTTAAGTCTGCAGAGAACTTCCACATTAGAACCATTTCTCTTGGTTATTATTGAGCTTGAGTTGATGTGCCTTTGGAAGGGTAACAAGCCCACTCCTTTTCCCCCAACAGAACTTCTCCGGGAAGGGAAGTGATTTGAAGGGCCATGCTGGGCTTTTCCAGAGCCCTGGCGCTCATGAATAATCTCCCTTCACTAGAAACAACCCACACCTGCAAGAATTCTATCACCTGCAACCCAGTTCTCTCCTTTTCAGCCAGGAGAATGCTGTTAGGTCTTGGTAAACAGATTAAATTAAGCCACATTTTCATTGCCATCCCCACAACTCCATTTCCTACTCTTTCAAGGAAAAAATATCCACAGAATATCCAATCCTACCAGCCTCTGGCTTTAAATATTAAAAAAATATATAATGTATAACCACTAACAAAGAAGTTGATCGCTGTTGGTAGGATGGCCTTCCTTTCATTCTACCATTTCACTAAAAAGTGAAGACAAGCAGCTAGTCCTGAAGTTTCTAATGTGTCTAGCCTGGAGCTCAGTGATTGGGTCTAGATGGAGATAGAAGATTGGAGAAAGCAAAAATTTCAGGTACAACTTAAGATCTGGAAAAAAGCATATCAATATTCAGGGAATGAGGGGAAAAAGGAGGGCTCCACTCTCTACCCTCATCAATCCCCAAGGCCGCTGTGAGTTCCGACTCAGTCCCCTGAGATTCTCTAATGGGTTCAGGCTTAAGGCTCCGGGCTGCACAGCAGGTATCTCCCCATTGTGCCCTCAGCTCTGTTCTAGGGAAGAGCCTGCCCCTGAAGTCTGTGCTCTCTTCTCTTACAGTGGTTCTCACCCCTGGCTGAACGTTAGAAACGCCTCCCAAAACCAAACACCCCAATTAAAAAATGGGCAATGTTCTTGAATAGATTCTTCCCCAAAGAAGATAGACAATGGTCAATAAGCACATGAAAAGATTTCAACATCACTAATCGTTAGGGAAATGCAAATCAAAACCATAATGAGATACCACTTCACACCCAATAGGATGACTATTATAAAAAACAAACAAACAAATGAAAATAACGAGTCTTGGTGAGGATGCGGAGAACCCTCATGCATTGTTGATGGCAATATGAAAGGGTGAAGTTGCTGTGGAAAATGGTATGACTGACCCTCAAAAAGTTAACCACAGGGGGCCAGCCCCCTCGCCTAGGGGTTAGGTTCTTGTACTCTGCTTCAGTGGCCCAGGGTTTCGCTGGTTCAGATCCTGGGCGTGGACCTGGCATTGCTCATCAAGCCATGCTGAGGTGGTGTCCCACATGGCACAGCCGGAAGGACCTACAACTAGAATATACAACTATGTACTGGGGGGCTTTGGGAAGAAGAAGAAGAAAAAAAGAAAGAAAAGAAGATTGGCAATGGATGTTGCCAATCTTTAGGAAAAAAAAAGTTAAATGTAGAATTACCACATGATCCAGCAATTCCGCTTGTAGGGAAATACCCAAAACAATTGAAGCAGGGACTCAAACAGATGCTTGTACACCAATGTTCACAGCAGCGTTATTCACAACAGCCAAAATGTAGAAGCAACCCAAATGTCCACCGAGGATAAACGGAGAGACAAAATGTGGTATATCCATACAACAGAGTATTATTCAGCCTTAAAAAGGAAGGAAATTCTGACACATGCTCCAACATGGATGAACCATGAGGACATCATGCTAAGTAAAATAAGTCAGACACCAAAGAACAAATATTGTATGATTCCACTTACAAGAGGTGGATGGAGGTGCCTCGAACAGCAAAGTCATCCACAGATATAATAGAGGTACCACTGGCTGGGGAAGGGGGATTAGGGAGTTATTGTTTAATGGGTATAGAGTTTCAGTGTGAGATGATAAAAACTTCTGGAGATGAATACTGGTGATGGTTGCACAACAATGGTAGGAAAAAAATCCCAATGCCCAGGCCACACCACGGACCAATTAAATCAGATTTTCTGTGGATGGGACCGAGGCATGAATAGTTTTCTAAATTCCCCAGGTGATTCACATGTGTAGCCAAGAGCTGGAACAATGACTTTGGTAAATGGTAAATTCCTGGTTTAAAAAAAAGTCCCATATTTTCAGCTCCTGTTATTTACTTCTGAGACGTCCCAAAGGCACTTATACTCAATTTGTCCAAACTGAACACAGTCTTCCTCCCCAGACCAGTTCCTCCTCAGTTATTCGCCTCTTCGGTCTCTAGCACCACCCTTTACCTACGGTCACTCAATTTAGAACCTGGGCAACACCCTTGGGAAAACGAATTGCTTTGCCCTGTCTGCTTGAATATGTTGCAGTATTGGCAAGGAGAGAGAGGCCGCCCTAACATTTGTAGGACTGGAGTGAGAGCCTAAATGGGGAACCCCATGCCAGCTGGCCCTCTTTTCCTCCATCACCAGCTTCATCCTGCATCCAGTAGGCATGTCCCCTGTGCCCCTGTGGGAAGGGGCATGACTGGAGGAGGGCCAAGTACCTGGATCTGAAGGTGGTGCCAGGTGGAGGTAGGTTCTGGCCAAGTACACCGAGAGCTTTAATCAGCTCTCTGCTCTATTACACGGAGCCCACAGACAGCTAGTGCTTCTACTGTGTGGGCTGGTCATCCCCTAATGGCCAAGGGCTCCAGGGCATTGGGTCTCCTCTCTGTGGAGCCCCTTCTCCTCCTTCTCCTCCTTGTTGGTCATCAGCCCAGCTCAAGGCTTGGCTCACGAGTCCCCTTGCTGTTCTGTCTTCTGCAGCTATTCTAGGCAGAATTCCCTTCTCCCTGCGCTGTGCTCACTCAGTGCCCCCATCAAAGAATACCTGCTATCACACAGCCTCATCGCTCTGTTTACACAATCTTTTCCCTGATGGTCTGTGAGCTCCTTGAAGCGAGGAAACATGTCGTATTGACAATCATTGGCTGGACTAAAATGAAATTTTGTTCCTTCCAGGTTTTATCCAGGCCCCTCTGCCATGTGGCCCTGTGACATGTTTCTGGGGTGGAATGGCCTTTAATCTCTGATTAGAGGATGTGACAGTGACCTCCGTTCTCCCACATGTGGGTGCCAGTGTAGTGTCCTGGTTTGAGACCACAGGCCCTGGGATGGGGTAGCCTGGGGGTATTTCCAGATTCTCCACTTAGTGCTGTGCAGACGTCAGTTTCCACTTTCGGAAAATAGAGATAAAAAAGTATCTAGCGTTTTGGTTTGCTGTGAGGAGTAAATGAGTTAATATGGTGACAAGGCCCATAATAAATATTCAATGCATGGTAGCGATTATTTTTATACTTTAAAAGAATCTAGTCAGTTTAGCTAAGAAATCCTGGGCTAAACCTGAGCAGACATGGCCGGACCTTCGGGCTCCTGCCTCCCAGCTACACCTGTCATCAACTCATCCAGGTCTGCCCACCATCTAGTGGGAGCGCATGACGGGCAGGCCCAGGGAGAGGTGTCGGGAGTGCCAAGCGTGGAGTCTCTGGGGCAAGGTGTATGGGGGATGCACGCAGCCTGCCCTTCCTCTCCTCTGAACTGTGGGGGCGTGAGCTCTTTGGAGTCCGTGACCTCCTCTGTAGAAGGCAGTGATAATTCTCACAGGGTTGCCAGGAGGATTAAAGGAAACCAAGGACTTCAAGGGTTATGTAAACTGTAAAGCACCACACAGATGAAGGGGTTACTGTTATCCAGTAGCTCACTCGATTGCATAATCACCCCTGAGGTGGGGAGAGGCTATCCCCATTTTCAAGTGGAGAAACAGAGGTCAAGCCCAGTGGAGATGCTGGCAGAGCCGGGGTCTCCAGCCACTCTGGCTCTGTGTTCTGCCCACCTCAGTGACCCCTGCTCCTTTGCGGTCTGAGTGGGAGCCTGTCCTTTGTGCTCCAGGAACCTGGTTTGTTAGAGGCAGCCCCAGGCCACTCTCAGGACCCTCGGGTGCACCCCTCCCCAGGGACCTCGGGGGCTGCAGGGCTGGGCTGTTCTTGGGCACTGTGGACCGGTCCATCCAGCCTTTGGAGCTGAGGCAGCCTGGGCCGGGACAGTGCCTCTCTCTCCCTCGCCACAGGGGCCAGGCCCTAATCGCCTTCTTTAGAGGCCTTTGTGCAGCCGGTTCTTTCATTCTGGGCCCAACACAATGCAGGGGTGAGCCGAGGTCAGATTTTCAACCTTCAGCTCTGGATTTCCTGTCTTTTGTGGGGTAGAGGACAGATTATGCCACCCGGCTTCCTGTCATCTCAGCACTGGGGGCTCCCGCTCCCTGGCGCCGATCGGCCATGGGAGACCGGGAAATGGTCTTGGGAGGTGCAGAGGGAGATCTGCCCTTCGGTTCCAGTCCCTCAGACACAGGCCTTGGCTGCCGTTGGATCCTGAATATTTCTCTCGGTGTTTTGGTTACTGAAAATGGCTTCTTGTGGGATTCAAATTCTGAGGGCATCCTCAAAGCCACTTGAAATGTTGTAGGTTAAAAAATGATGACGATTTCCATTAAACAACACTCAATGGATAACAATTTCCTCTACCTTTTCCTCAGCCCAGATTATGCAATAAGAAAGAATGAGGACTAGGTCCCCAGTAGCAGAAAGGAGTTAAGAAATGAAGTCTTTCTGAGAGAACCCTGTCTTTCAGGGGAAGAACTGGGGGTTAGACAGGAGGCGGGGAGGGGGGAGTGTGACAGTTTCCTAGAGCTGCCACAACAAAGTACCACAAACTGGGTGACTTACACAAACTTCTTTCTCACACTTATGGAGGCTACAGGTCTGCAATCAAGGTGCCGGCACGGCCACGCTGTCTCCGAGGCTCTTGGGGAGAATCCGTTCCATCCTCTCTCCCAGCTTCTGTTGACGGCTGACCATCCTTAGCATTCCTTGGCTTGTCAATGTTTTGCTGCCTTCATCCTCACATGGCGTTCTCCCTACATCTCTGTCTCCACATGGCCATTTCCCCCTCTTTCTGTGTCCAAATTTCCCTCTTCTTATCAGGACATTTGTCATATTGGGTTAGGGGTCCACTCTACTCCAGTAGGACCTCATCCTAACTAATCACCTCTGCAATGACTCTGTTTCCAAATACAGTCCCATTCTGAGGTCCTGGGGGTGAAGATTTTAACACATCTTTTTAACGAATCCACCCCATAAAGCGGGTTATGTCAGGTCAGTCAACTTTTATTTGCCATCTGCTCTGTGCCAGGCCCTGTGCTCAGTTCTGGGGCTACAGAGATGCACAGCACAGTCTCTGTCCTCAGGGAACTGACAGTCTAGTGGGGGAGATAGGGCAGCAGGGAATAGATGTTACAATATGATGTGATCTGTGCTGGGAATGTACTAAACACACGGGCATGGGGGCTCTGGTGAAAGCATCCATTATCCCACTCTGTGATGGGGGAGGGGAAGCTTCCTGGCGGGGGGGACATTCCACAGAGGAAGGCCGGTGACTCGAGAGGGACGGGGTCAAGAATGGGAAAGACAAGTCTCCCAGATTCCAAGACTACCGTGTGAGACCACATCTGCCAACACACTCAGGAAACGCTTGGCAGTCCTGGGACAGAGGGAGGTTCCTGTCAGCTGACGTACGTACCTCCCTCTGACACCTTCCCCCTATAACTGCCCCAGCTGCCTGCTCTCCACCCCACTCCTTCCCAATCCTTGGCCCAGGAAGAAGGGCTGATGGGCATGGGTGTGGTGTTTTCCTCGCCACTCGGTACCTGGGTCCCCAGGTGTGCGAGAAAAGCCAACACTACAGAAGCTGGATGTGATGTTTTTAACTGTTTTAATGAATTCTTTTGATTCTTTTTGGGAGCTGTGAATCATGACTCACACCGTGTGAAATGGAGTGGTATGTATACCTTGAAATATAGAGCACGTTCTGTTTAAGGAGAAGACGCCACCGTGGCTTCCGGTGAACTTGGGGGGTGGTGGGGACGGGGTGCCTGGGGAGGGCAGTGGAGCACAAGGGCAACCCAAGCCTGGGAACAATCCACAGCTTGTGCTCCTGACCCGCTCGGCTTTGGCATCTTCCCACAAAGAAACCGGGCGAATCTGTGTTTGGCTCAGCCTTTTCCAAGAGTTGTTCAATGAGGCTGCAAATTCGTCATCACAGAATCTGAAACGCGAACCATTTTACCCAGAAATGTGTTTAATTGAAGCAGCCGTCAAATACCCTGGGGGCAATCCAAGGGAGGTGTGTCTTTTGGCTAAAATTCTGCTTTTTCATTTTTTCTCCCTGTTTGAACAACCTCCTGCTCTCCCCCTTTGTAAAGGCCTTTCTAACGTGGAGTGGCATCGATCCTTACCTAGGCACTTCATGGCGGGTGGGATGGGACCTCGTCCCCATTTCCCAGGTGAGGAAGTCGAGGTGCAGACAGGTCCTACGATTTCCAGGCCCAGATTCACAGTGAGACTCCCAGCTCCACAAGCAGGGATCTTTCACTGGTGCTGCTGGAGTTTCCTCAAGGAATCTGCTCCATCCTTTCACCTGATCTGGCCTCCGAGCTTCCACTGATCCTCGTGAACTCTGGTCTGGGCCGGGATAGCCAGGCAGGCTTCTCCAGATTAGAGCCAGCACAGAGCCTAGCGGGTAAATCACAGGCTCCAGAGCCAGGCCGCCTGGGTGGTGGCCCCACTGTGCCTCTCCCTCCCTCTGGGATCACGGGCAAGTCCTTCATCTCCCTGTTTCTGCTTCTCCATCTGTAAGAGAGGGAGTGGGGGAGAGTCTAACACCACTCGCCTCTAGTCTTATTATGAAGATTAAATTCGTTCATTGACATAGATTTCTTGGGACAATTCCTGGCACATAGGAAGTCCCATATAATGTTAGTTAAATAAAAAAAAAAAGTCCCCAACATGATGGAGAACTTTAAAGACCCACCAGTGGCAGGTTCAGTCATGGGTCTAAAGCCACTCCTCCCTGTTTGACTTAGTAGGAAGCTGGCAGGTGCCTAGGTTGCTCCTTGATGAGTCTTTCGTCATGAGCTCTTCCTGGTCTTGGGTCTAGAGGCAGGAGATTTGGGTCCTAAGGCCCTTATCTCGTCGTGTTAGAGTGCCTCTCCTTCACCCCACTGTCTGCCTGGCTAGACTGTGTGCCCCCCAGGGCAGGGCTGTGTTTGATTCCTCTCTGCACTTTCAGCACCTGATCCAAGGCCTGGAAGGCAGGGAGTGCCCAGTCCATACATTCTGATTTGAAACTTGGGGATGCTAGACCCTGTTCTGGGGCTTAGTTCTCCCCTCTGAACCCCAACTAATAAGCTTATGGCGAAGGACTGTAGCTCTGTCAGCCTACACCCCTAAGAACTTGACCTCCTTACAAGGTGTTTCTGGGTGGCTATTCCAAACCAGGACCCTCAAATATTCACACTAGGAAAGAACGAGAGTGGGGTCAGAAACACCATAGCTAGCTTGGATCTGACTTCTTGGGAGCCACAGGCTGGAGACCCCCAGGGTTCAGAGCTTCGGGAACAGGGCGTGCCTAGAACTGAATCCTCCAGACTGATTGGCATGCTCCGTGGCGGAGGGTAGGGACAGAGTAAGGGCAGGGTGGATGCAGGTTTGCTTCAGAGCTTATGAAATTTTGGAATACTCTTTACAAAATTATGAAAACAAAATCAGATAGGAAAGGAAATATTTATTTAGGATAAAAGAGATCACAACAAAATCAAATACAAAAATGCGGAACACCTTAATTATCACAAACCCCAGAAAACTCATGATAGTTTTAGCAATTAATTGCCTGTGACACCTCTGTAATACTGTTTCCTACAGCCTGGGGGGTCGCTTCTTCATATGACAACAGTTTTGTTATATCATTCTCTACAGAGGGAATGGAAAGATAATTCAATCTTTAGCATGGAATGGATAATCCTTTTTTTCTTTTTAAAAATTATACTTGAGATAAGTGTCTGTTTCAAGACTGTATATTTTGGAAAAACCTCCATCAAGCTTCTTTCATAGATGACCTGTAAGATTTCAAGTCACTCTTATGCAGTGATGGATCTTAAATATTCTTTGAATTGACCCCTTTCGTTAACAAGTTTGTCATTAACATCCTCATTGTACTGATGTGGTGTAAGTTCTGGGCTGTATTTGTGGAGTCAGTGTTTCATGTCAATTTCCCTTTGTTTGCATCCCTAAAATGCCTGTGACCACTGCACTGCCTGCAGCATTAGGAGAAGGTAACCAGGGGATGGTAGCCTGAGAGAGCCAGTGTTCTTCACCACTTGCCACAAAAGTAGCTTCCTTTTGCAAGTTTTATAAAACCAGGTGAGCCCCTTGCTAAGGCTCTGGAAAGAGTCAGTGGATTGAGGGCCCTGAAGCTTAAGCTTTCATGAACTTTACAGAAAATCCCCTTCTGCTTAAGGGAGAGAGTGACCAATGGCCAATCAATGACTTTCTTTCCAACCCTGCTGTTCCACTCTGTGGGACAAAGGATAGGACAGAAAGGTGTCGCCGGTTCTCACTGACCTTGAAATGTGTCCCCTCTCCCTTTCCCGTTGGTCTTTCCTTTCCATTTCTCCCTCTTCGTCTCCACTGAATCTTTCTAGGACAAAACACTCAGCCCCTTTGTCTGCCCTATTCCCAGGTCCCCGCCCACCCTGCCACACCTCAGTCCCTCGGGGAACAGATATGCTTCCTTCTTCTCTTTCATCTTTGTCTGACCAAATTTAATCCAACTTCAAGGTTTCACTCCAATTCTGCTTCCTTCAGTCCAAAGTATTATTTCTTCTGTCAGTGTCCTTTCAGTAAGTCACTTGTGTTCCTCCAACGACACTTGGCATCTGTTTTTCCCTCTCTACTCTGAGCTCCTGAAGGGAGTAGGGATCATACGTTAGCCATCCTCGGTCCCCTGAACACCACCGTCCCGGGGTGTCAAACACGTGTCGAACACATATTGTGAGCGGCTTGAGGAGCGGCGCAACATCATGACTCAGCCAAATGATTTTCACTTCAAGTAACCCAGTAACCACTTAGGATTCATCAGGCAAATATTTATAACGCAATTACTTTCAAATGCATCATTGTGGATTATAATATTACCTGCACCTAAACAAACACAGTGACGAAACTGGAGGCTTTTAAAAGTTCACTTAAACAAAATGAAATTATAAATAATTCTAAAAGCCCTGCAACTTTGTGACAGGGTGCTGGGAGAGATATGGGGAACGAGGAAGGAAACAAAATCAAACCCAAGCTCGGCATGAAAGCATACCCAGACATGCTTCATGACCCTTCCCTGCACCATTAGAAACTGATACAGCAGGAAAGATACGGTCACTTATGAGCCTCCAGATTCCTTTAAGGCTGTTCCTCCGCTAAGGAGAGAGGAGAGGAAATTCTACCCTTGTGCCGTCTGAGCCCCTCTGCAGAGGGAAGCAGGAATTCCCGGGACAGGGCCCTCCAGTGGCAAAGCTGGCCAGACCCTGGTTCTGAGTGGCAACCCCCTGTTCTCTGGGCAGAAGCTGCTCAGCTGCTGCGTTGGGCTGAGAGTCAGGATCTATGAGTCTTAATCCACATTCTGGGGCGAATTCACTTTTTGGGGCCAAGCAAATCACCAAGCCTCGCTGAGTCTCACCCTCCTCAGTGGTCACAGTCCCGTGGTGTATCTGTTCTAAGCCAAACACTGTGCCAGGCATGGGGCATGCAGACTTGAGTCCAGCAGAATCCGTGCCCTGAAAAGCTGGGAGTCTGGACCCAGATGTCAGCCAACGGGAGGGAGAACTGCCTGAAGGAAGCTGCACTTATCTCACAGACAAGAAGGAGATACTGGGGGAAAGAAGACATTGAAGCAAGACATTCCAGAAAGCAGGGAAAGGACAAACAAAGGTTTGGAGATAGTGAGCAACTCAGTCTGTATGGAAACTGCTGGTTATATGAAGCCAGAGAATGATGGGAAATGGGACTAATTTGGGTTGAGATCTGAAATAAAAAGAATATCAGAAGTCCTATGGATGTCAATGCATTCTTTGGAACAAGCGATAGAGTGGATATGAAAATGCTTTAAATTTTATAACCATGTGAATTAAATTTTATAATACCGTGTGAATACAACTCATGACTGCTGAGACACAAACACACACACAGACACAAATTGTGCTCTGTGATCTACTGGTGGTGTTAGCAGAACATCGTTACTCTTAGAAGCTCCTTTATTTGTGTATTTCCCCATATTTCTGGGTTAATTTCACGGTAGCTAATGTTTAGCATCTGTCATCAGGGCTAAGGTCTCATGTTGTTTTCCTGGCAGGAGTCAAGGAGGTTCTAGAAACAAAGGTCAGAGTTTCCTGAGGATTACCTGTGATGTTCTTACCCAAAGTAGTCATGGCTTTGAAAGATCTGCTAATGCAGAGACACGAGGGGCGGTTCCAACCCACCCATGGTCAGGAGGGAAAAGCTCACCTCTTGTAGAGGGAAGAGCACAGGGCGTGGGAATTGTGAGTCTGCCTTGCCAGCGATTTGCTGAGGCACTTCCCATCGCTGAGCCTCAGTCTCCACAACTTCAAAATAATGGGATGGTGTGGTCTCCAAGGTCCCTAGAAACACAGTCAAAACTTCACGGTAGCCCTTTCTTGCTGAGACTGCTGAATTCATGTCCTCTGAGGCCCTGGAGCCCCTCATGTGCCTGCCTTCAGCCAGCTACTGAGTGTGCCCTGTCACGCGGAGCGGCAGAATAAGCTAGGCACGGCGGAGGGAAGCAGACATTTCTTCTGCTCAACGCACAGGAGATTCGTCTGAGTTGTGGCTGCTGCTCTGTCCAGTACTTCTCTCTGTATCATCTTATGGGGAGCTAAAGTCTGCCTGAGACTCAGTTTCCACATTTGTCAAGTGGAGATAACAAAAATATAAGACCTCTCTCTCTCAATCTGTACCTTGAATCTTCTCGCCACCCGGGCCCCACCTGGGAGGCAGTTCTGGTTTCCGGGTTTGCATTCCTCCTGCTTTGCTTTGGCCTGACTGCTCCTCACCCTTGCACGTCTGAGAATAAAGTTCTAAGAAGCAGGCAGCTCCCGGGCCGGAAGGCCCCTATGGGGACTTGGAACAGAGGCTTTATAGCCACCCCCTTGGAGATTCAATGAGGTAATAAGACTTTGACGGAGGTCTATTGTCTTTTTCCACTAAGTCACACCCCATAAGATGTCCTGAATCCTGGCAACGTTTTGCCCATTTTGGTCTCATTTTGGTTGTTTTGTAAATGACGTAATTTCAAAGACTTCCACCTCTCCCCACCTCCCGCTTTTTGGTGTTCCTGTGAGCTTCTACAGTTGGGTGAGGCGCTTTACCTAAAGACCTGCAAGATTGCCATGAGTTGCTTCATTTGACAGATAAGGAAACCATGTTTCAGCCAGTTCAATCACTTTCCCGAGAAGAGATTGCAGGCTTGAAAGCCTGAGCTCTTTCCACTCCTCCTTGTTGTTTCGACCAGTCTGGAGAAGAGTTGACCGCCACGTGTGTCGTGGGCTCTAGGAGAACAGGTCTGTAGGAGCGCTCCGCTCAGTGCTGTCGCTGTGGGCCTGGAAGGGTTGTCAATGCTTTCTTTAAAATAAATCAAATCTTATTTTTAGTGCCTTAAGGGAGTGTACTATATAAAAGAAGTCTCCAGTGAATCTTTTTGTGAAGTGAGGATTCTTTTCTGCACCTTGAACAATATTTGTCTAATTTATCTGCTTTCTAGACTGGAACTTTTATTTGTATTATTTTTTCTCAAATGAGGTCTTGCAGGTATTTGTCCATCATTTGATCCTCATTCTTTATAAAATAACAGCAGAAATGATGATTAGAAGAACTTGAACACACACATAATGTTGCAATTATACAAAGAAAATAAGTTTATTTTGAAATAATCCCAAATTTTTAGCCTAGTATTCAAGATCATTTATGCTCTGGCCAATCTGCTCTTTCTAGCCTTATTTTTTACCTTTCTTAACACATGTTACGCTTCAGCCACCAGCACCTTCCTCTTTCCCGAAGGTCTTATCTTTCCCCCTCTCTGTACTCATCTGGATTCCTTCCTTTTGAATTCTCCTCATTCCAATACCGCCTCTCCAACCTGGTGCATGGAAGCACACCTGCACACTCACACACACACTCCTCATTCACACATACTCCAACACACAGAGGTGCCCACATCCTACAGATCTGCAGTGTCCAGTATAGTAGTCACCCGCCACACGTGGCTATTTAAATTTAAGTTACTTAAAGTTAAAATGTCAACAGACGAATGGATGAAGAAAATGTGGTGTATACATCAATAGAATATTATTCATCCTTAAAAAGGAAGGAAATTCCGACGCATGCTACAACATGGATGAACCTTGAAAACACTATGCTAAGTAAAATAAGCCAGATACAAAAGGACAAATATTGTATGAATTCATTTCTACGAGGTACCTAGAACAGTCAATTCATACAGAAACAGAAAGCAGAATACAGGTTACCAGGGGCTGGCGGGAAGGAGGAGTGGGGATAAAGTTTCGATTTAGATAAAGAAAAATATCTGGAAATGGATAGTGGTGATGGTTGCACATTATGAACACAATCATGCACCACAAAACGATGTTTCAGTCAACAATGGACCACATATACAACGGTGGTCCCATAAGATTAGTACCCTACGGCCTAGGTGTGTAGTAGGCTCTATCATCTAGGTTTGTGTAAGTACACACTATGATGTTCACACAATGAAACCACCTAACAACACATTTCTCAGAACGTATCCCCATCATTAAATGACATGTGACTGTATACTTCATGCCACTGATTTGTACACTTAAAAATGGTTCAAGTGGTAAATTTTATATTGTATGTAAATAAACACCATAAAAATAAAACATATATTTTAAAAATTAAGAAAAATAAAGAAAAGATAAATACAATTCCTCAGTCACCATAGCCACATTTCAAAAGCTCAGCAGCCACACGTGGCTAGCGGCTACTGTATTGTTCAGAGCAGACGGAGAACATTTCCATCACTGCAGAAGGTTCTAGTGGGCGGGGCAGCTCCAGATCCTTCCAGGCCCGCTCATTTTTTAAAACATTCCTTGAAGCTCCAGTAAACTGTGATTACTCCTTCCTTGGAATTCTTGTAATTGTTTTGACCTCTTTCAAGTCTTTATCAAAGTCTTCGTTGAATTTCAGGCAAATATGTAGTCAGCTGATTTCCTGACAAAATTGCAAGCCAGTGGAGGACAGGGTGAAAGTTTTGGGAGAAGTTTCTCGTATCTGGGTGTGCCAGTCTGCCCCACCCTCCATGGCCTCCCACAGTGCCTTGCAAACTAATCAACTCTAACCAAATAGGTGTCTTTGAATGAATGGATGAGACAAGAAGACAAATGGCCCCACAACAAACCTTTTATGTTATGGTCCTCGCTGGGAATGTAATTCCATCTTATACATTTCAGGAGCCATTTGAAGATGACATATTTGTCTTCCATGAATAAATTCATATCACAACTTGTGGGCCATAAATTAGATGCCTTCTGTGCGCTCCTCTGGGAACGAAGGGAGTGTCCTCTGGGAACTTTTGCAAATTAGATAGAAATTTGTCCTATGGATGTGTGAAGTCTCTTCTCAGCTAGCTATTGAAGGAAGCTGCCAAGTCTTTCTTCCAAAAACAAATGGCAAAGTCACTTTGTTTTCTGTAACACAAATCCTTTTGCAACAAATAGAGTCCTCCTCTGCTCATTATCTTGTCATTAAAACCTCTGGCTTGATGTATTTCTCTATAAAATAAACCCGAGACCTTATTCATAAAGAGGAAAATGCAAACATGGGCTTTACCACGTATGAAAGGGACCCAGTGTAAGAAGAGCTTTCTTTTGCCTCTTGAGTTCGATGATGAGATCTCGTGGCCAGACAACTTTTTTTGACTAGTAAGAGCAGAAACGACCCTCTTGAGTTACTGTTTAGTGAATGAGCCCCTTTGTTTCCCACAGAAGAATTAAAAACCTACGGGCCTCCCCCATGCAAACAGGAATCCATTTCACACAGTGCTGTTGGGATTAAATGACTGGATCATGAAAAAAGCCAGAACAATGCCCACTCACGTTTTAATCATTTACCTGGCATTCCAGTAGAGATGGTTTCACCGAAAACTAGAAGATTAGGTGAAGAGTCACTTTCCCCAAATGCTCTTTCTCTGGGCATCTCTGCTCCTTTTTGGGTCTCTCCTAGGTGGAGAGCAAAGGAAAACTGCCCATTTTCTACCAGTCAGATCTGAAGATAGGAATGCAGACTCTGGAAGCTGGAAGAGGCCTCCCAAGGGGTGTGGTCCAACCTCGTCATTTTGCAACAAGGAAAGTGAAGCTTGGAGAGAAAGGACTTGTCTAGGGTCATGCACAGAGGAAAGAGCAAAACTGCCTTTGGAATGTCTCCTCCTGACTCCAGGCCAGCGTTTTTCTCCCTGTAACAATTGGCCAATTTTGACATTTCTGGAACTGAAAATGATCTTCTTTAAAAGTGATCTGTGATACACACTTGAGAAAGAAACACAATCCTTGGCAAGAAATGAGTGTTGTAAGACTGAGTGGAAGAGGGTGGGACTGGAAATCTAGTAGGTTCTCCCTTCATCCTGCCCCTGATTAGCTGGGAGACCTGGAGCCAGACCTTTTTTCTCTGTGCCCCCCTTTCCGCATTTGTGAGGGGAGCACACTGTCAGTCCCGTGTGCTTATTAGGATAAAACAAGGTAATAGATGGGAAAGCGCTGTCGGGGAGTTGAAAGTGCTCAGCGAATGCAGAGCGTAATTATCTATGTGAAAAGTGCTGTTTTGTTCCATGTAAAATAGGGAAAAATGATGAAAAGTGTGAAGAGATGCTCCCTGAGTGAAGAATTCAGTCTACAGGCAGAGCAGTTTCTCAGAGATGAAACTTGTCCCGGAGACAGAGCGTCTATCCGAGGGTAGACAGACAGTGGAACTGACATGTTTGGCAAAAAAAAAAAAAAATGCCAGTGACAATGAGGCTGCGATCAGACATGAACTCTGAGAAGGGGGCGAGCAAAAGAGGGGCTGTATGGACAGGGTGAGACAAGGAGAGAGTCGAATCTCAGTTCTACTATGTGCTGGCTGCATGCCTGTGGCCAGGTCACTTAACCTCTCTCTGTGCCTTGGTTTACTCCTTTGTGAAACGGGCCCACTGATCCCGGCTCTGGGCCAGATCAGAATCATTTACTGGAAAGCCCTTTGTAAACAAACTGTGGAGAAGCTCATGGAGGTGCCCGAGGTCTGGGAAGACAGGAACCCGGGGTTTATTCTGAGCTCAGCCAGTGAGTAGCTGTTTGGGATCTTGGGCAAGGTACCAGGCCCCAGTTTCCTAATCTTTAAATGAAGGTACATGAACAGATGATGTCCAGGGAGAAAGAGAAAAACTGAAACTCCCTAACCACTGTTTACCACTTTCCTTACTAGAGAGAAAGGATGCATTGCAGGGTCCAGCCCTTCTGTGTGAGGTGCTGGGGAGGGGTGGGGTGCACGGGGAGGAGGCCTGTGGCAGGATGTGTCAGGGAGCATCACAGCCACCGAGCTCGGCCTTCCCTTTGCAAAGCCCAGGGCACACTGGGAGATGACTTCCCTCTGTGTGTGACAGAATGAAGGTCACAGAATTTCAGGGCTAGAAGGGCCCTCAAAGGTCATCTAGTCCAGCCACCAGTCCGATGCTTGGCGTCCTTCCGTGATGTCCCTGTCAGCCAAACGTGGACTCAGCTTCCACTTTTCACGTGGTGATCCACTTCATCTTTGAACAAGAAAGACTACAAGGAAGCTTTATTTTTATTTTTGACATCTGTCTGGGTGCCAAGAATTAACAGAATTTTCTTCATCTAAAATGACTTCCTTAGATCCCTACCTCACAGTCTCTGCATAGCTACTTAAACCATTCATTCAATAACAATAACAACAACAAACACTGGTTCTTATTCCGTGCCCCACACTGTCTTCTGTGTTTTCTAGACAACAACCTGGGAGGTGGGTATTGTAATGTTATGATGCCTATTTTACAGAGGAGGAAAGTGGAGCACAGAGAGGGTAGGTACTTTGCTAAAAGTCACACAGCTAGTTTGCTTTGGAGTCAGGATTTGAAGGCATGCTGTTGGTTTCGAACCCTACAGCAGCAATGCAGACTTCCCTCCTCCTGGGACTTAGAGCCTGCCCTGATCACGACGGGTGGAGACGCCCCCCCTCCCCCCCTCCCCCTGACCCCGGCCCCGGCACTTTGTGTCATTTTCAAATGGCCCTTCGCACTCTCCACCTTGCGTTAAGCCTTGATATCTGAGATTTAGCCTCCTTGAGGTCAACCAACCAAAGCCCCTCAGAAAGCCGGCCCTCCGGACAAGCATATTTTGTGGAGATAGTGATCGGAATTGTGCAGGAGCCCAGCCCACTGCCAACATTTGCATCTCAAAGAAGCTTTGTGGTTTTCAATCGATTTCAAAGCCGTAACTACAGGGAAGGGCCCCGTGGTATTTGCAATTTTGAGAGTTTGCAAATGACTGGAGGCTGACCCCTGGATCTCGTTCACCTCGGAGACCCGCACACCACACAATGCAGTGCCTTTGACCTACCATCTGATTGGAGAAATAGTTTTAGTTTAGTTTAGTTGGGTTTTTTTTTTTACCTACTGTGCACAAGACTACAGATGGGTGATGACTTCATAAAAGAAAATTTCTTTTCTGAGGAAATCAAATATTGGGTTTTCTTGGTTCCAAGAGACAGGAGAGATGTCCAGTTTTTTCTCTTTTGCAGCCTTATCTGCCACGAATCTTGTGGCTCTGATGCTGGCCACATCTCAGTGGTTATTTCCTCTCCCCTCTCCACCTTTCCTTCGCCCTGGGATGCGTGCTCACTCCAGTCTCCGAGAAGGAAACCCTATCCTTCCTTGTTACCCCATGAACTTCCCAGATCCCCCTGAACAAGCCACTGTCCCTCACCATCCAAGCCCTCCTGTGGACCTAAGGCTGCGTGCTGGCCAGCACCCCTCCCTCGGGGGCCCTGGGTCCCTCAGGGTCCGCCCTTCATCCTTTTCCTCTGTATTCCTCCCAGGCACCTAGCTCGGTGCACAGCTCACAGCCGGGGCTCATTTGAACCGAATCAAATTAAACGCAATTGAAATAAATCTAATTTAATCTTTGTTCCCGAGTTTGCTGTGTTGTACGACTGTGGGATGGGAAGAGAAGATCACTTCCTTCGCCCAAATCCGAGGCAAAGACATTCTTCCATTCCCAAATGCTCCTCACTTATCCTGGAGGAAGAGAGAGCGCTCACCCAGTGGGGCTGACTGCTGGGTGGAAGAATTCCAAGTCGCGCTCCACCTGGATCTAGGAAGCCTTTTCTAAGAGTCGACACCAGAGAATCTCTGTCTCCCACAAGCCATTTCTCTTCTGTGCCTACAAAGGATAAAGATCTATTTGTCTCTCTGTGTATGTTACAAAAAATGAATGGGGATTTAATTACAGCGGCTCATTTCCTAAAAGGAAGTCCTATTTACGATGCACCATATGTTTTGCCAGCGGCCATACCCCCGAGGGCCGGCCGGAGTCTTGTCAGATCTCCTTAGATAAGCGGGGTCAGCTCGCCTGGCCTCGGCCAGGGAGGACAGGCCGAGAGTTCCAGGAAATAGGGAGGGAGATGTAGGTGGGCTCCCAGCCGGCTGAGCTGGGACCACCGGAGACCCATGAGCATCAGTGAGCAACCAGTGGAGGCCGCCGGGCTTCAGAGGATGGAATCAGAGGCTCAAACAATTTGTGATGATTAAAAATCGCCTGGCTTTTTTCATCTACTAAAGTGGCTCTTGAGGGGGAGAGAGTCTCTCTCTGATCCTTCCTTTCGTGGTTTTAATTCCCCCTCCGCCACTTCTGAGCCAGTGCAGATGGCTTCCTAGAGCTCCCAGAACCTTCCAGCGAGGGATGCGGGGCAGAGAGGGGGGAGCTGGGGAGGGGGCCTGGCTCTGTCCTAGGGCTCATTCCTTCCTCTGCCTGTCTATGCTTTCTCTTTGGTGGTGCCTAAGGTTTTAGATGCCGGAAGCCGAGGGTGGTCGTTCAGCATTTCTCAGCTGTGCTTTAACGCATTGCTGGAACCTGCTAGAACCTGACTCCATTGATGAGATTTATGACCGGGAGGCACCTCTTCCCACCCAGGCTTCCCTTTCCTTTCTGAGTTCCCTTCCCCCTTTCAAAGTGTTCTGTTTCTCTTGCATCCTCTCTCAAGCTCACTTTTTAAACTCTATCCCCAGAGACATGGTCACTGCCTTATTCCTCTTTCTCATGTTCCCCACCCCATGGGCCCCCACCGCTCTCCCGGCACTGCTGGGATGTCAGACGTGATGAGTTTCCCCTTTCAGCTCTGGCATTCGCTTGTTGTGATCTTTAAAGTATATCCTTTCTGAATTGCGGGGAGGGGAGGTGGACCCCATAATCTCTAAAATGTCCCTCCATCTCCTGCACTCCATCAGGCCAACTAGCAAGTGGTCCTGTCTCTTCTACCAAGGGTCTAGCAGGTGTCCACCTGCTCCAAAGCAGGAAGGAATCAAGCAAAGCCATTAGAAACCAAGCAACCTCCTGGGAGGTTAAGAACTTGATAGAAATTAGGACGGGAATTGCCAGTCCTTGGACAGGGGTCCTGGAAGGCTCATATGCTCCCAGACCTGGGGTTTTATTGTAGAAACAAGGATGGGGGTTGGTGTGACTGGTGGCTGGTTGGCGAACGGGGGCATCTATACAGGGATGTGTGTGCTTACTCTGTACAAAAGATGGAGATGGCTGGTGCTCATTGTGGACTCCACCATCTCCCTCCTGGGTCCTGGGAGCTCCTGGAAGACAGGAGTTGACTAGGTCATCTCTGTCAGTGTGCACAGAGGAGTGCTCAGGAAGTGCCCAGTGAGCACTGCAACCAGAACCCACCCAGCTTTCCTGTTGCACTGGCCCCCACGGCCCCTGTGTCCCCCCACATACCCATGCCCCTCAGGCCTCTGGGTACAGCTTCCCTCTGCCTTCCTGACAGCCTAGACCAGGCCTTCTCCAGGTTCCCCATTTCCGGACTGTGGCTAAACCTTTTGGCCTCCCTTTCACATTATCTCCAAGGAGGAATTACCCGGGATTTAAGTCCATTTAAAAAAGCATTCTTCTAATTTCCTGGGACTTAAAGCTCCATGAGGCTCTCTCAGCCACCCCTCTGTAAGTATAAGGTGATTTGACTCCAGATGCCTTTTGCTAATTAGAACCCCCTTGGTTCCCCCGTCACACAAGAATCCAGGGCACCACGTGACCCTCTGAAAAGGCGGCTAGCTTTTTAAAACATATTTTTAGCTGGAATCAAAGGGTGAGATTTTGCTCAACTTTGCAGTGATGAAGCTGTGACCTCCCTTCTCCCCTCCTCACTCTCTCCTCCTCTTCCATTCGTCTCTCCTCTCTCTGCTCTGCCTCTCCCCACTCTCCACCTCGCCTGCTCTCCCTTACTGTCCTCTGGCTGCTTCTCCAGAGGGGAGGCCTAAGCTATGCGTGTGCGTGAGCGCATGTGCATGTGTGTGTGCATGTGTGTGTAGGTGTAAGGCCAGTGGGAGTGAGGGGGCCCGCGGTGCAAGGCGGCCATGCTGCATTTCTGGCTGCTCATTGTTCAGTCTCCGTCTCCATGGCGACGGGAGCAGCTGCTCCATTCTGGGCCTTGGCTTGGCTGTGTGGGGCGGCCCGCCCGCCTGTCTGCCCGCCCGTCCGCCTGCCCAGCCGTGGGAGCTGCCAGCTCTTCGCCCTCCCGCTGCCCACAGGCCCTGCCAGGCTGGGCACAAGAAAGCGTGTTTACTAACACCATCCGCACGGCTCCCTGGGCACGGCGGCTCTGCCCAGAAGATGTCAGGCCCAGGGCACCGGGAGGTGGGCCTGGAGCCAGGCTGTCTGCAGCCGAGGGAAAACTGTCCCTGGCCGGCTGCTGCCCTGGCCTGCCAGCGGCCAGGCGAGGGGCTCCCAGCCTCCAGGCACAGCCACGGGCACTGAGGGGGTTCAGAGGCCCCAGGGAGGCCCTCTCCAAAGTTTTCCTTGCCCTTCCTAGAATGCCTTCCTGGAACCTCCTGAGCATTTCTGGTCTGGGTTTCCACTCTACCCCGCATCTTCTAGAAGGCTTCCCTGACAGCTCTGCTCTTGGAGACCTTGTCGTTGCCCCAGCTCATGGAAGCGTTAAGGCCTGAAGCAGTCATGGACAGAAGCAAGAACTTACAGAGCTGGAGGGGACCCCCGAGATGGCTTAGTCCAAGGGTCTCATTGTACAGATGGAAGGAGGGAGGAGGGAGTGGGTGGGAAGACTTGTTGAAATGGCAGAGCAAATCGTAGGCAGTGCAAGGCCATCCTCCTGTCCGGCCGTGTCCTGGCCCCTGCTGTCCTCGCTGACCCTTCTCAAGACTAGACTTGCCCTTGGCCTGCGTTCCCTGAAGCTGTGAGCCTTTCCTCCACTGCTCACCTCCTTCTTTCTTTTCCATTGTCCCTCCTCCCTCCCTACTCTCTCCATTCTCCTCGCTTTCTTTTCGTCTCTCTGTCTCCTTTCTGCCCTCTTCCTGCTGTTTCTCTAGGGAGGCCTGGGTTCTGTGTGCTGTGCGTGTGTGTGCATGTGCGTGTGCGCCTGTGTGGCCTTTGGGGAGTGAAGCATACCTCGCCTCTGAAGTTCCCCTCAGCATCCAGCCTAGGGCAAGGCCACTGATTACCAAGTTACCAAAAACTGAGTCTGAAGCATCAGAGCCAAGGGCCAGATGGCCCTGACCTTCAGCCTTCTCTCCCCTACACCGCTCCCAGCCTCCAGGCTGCTCCACCGCCTGAGTCTTCACTCGACTCCGGGGCGAACTCTCTTTCTCTCTCTCCCTCTCTCCCTCTCTCTCTCTCTCTCTCTCTCTCTCTCTCTCTCTCTCTCTCTCTCGCTGTGTTTTCCTGAGAGCCCACCGCCCCCTGACTAGAGCTCTCCCCTCAGTGGGTTGGGCACACTGCCTGATCTCTCACCATTGTTGCCTTAGGAATGCCTGTTGAATGTACATCTATCTGAGGGTTCTGTGTCACCTCTTCACTAAATGCCTGTCCTGGGGCAGGTCCCAGGAATTCGGATATGGGCTGGCGAGGGCCCTCTCTTGTAAGACCACTTTGTCTACATTTCAGTCTGCTTCCTGGCCAAATTCTGCCCCCTGCCCCCTATCCGGGATGAACTCTGGCCTGTCCCTTTAGGCTCTTAAGGTGCACATTCCAATACCCCCACCCCCAGTGAGGAAAAGATCTGACAGTTATCACTTGCCTGCGACAGCGAAGGAGTTAGTGACTGTGTTCTCTTCTCTCAGGGGTTTGAACCCCAAATCTGATCTGGGCTGTGGAATTAGAGTGGCCTGTGTCCTGAGGAAAGGGGTCTCAGGCCTCAGCAAACATACAGGGGAGATATTCTTCGGGAGTCTTCTAGGTTCCCGCCTGGCTGCCTGCGGGCCCGAAGCTCACGCTGACACAGCCCTGGGGTCAGCCTAGATCTGTTGGGAGGTACAGATGGGGCCCTAGCATGGGCCGCCCTGGCCGGGCTGTGGGAAATCGAGAAGGGGTCTGGTTGATGAGGAACTGGCTACTGTGGGCTGGGCAGTAGTGCTTGTGTCTTAATCATTCGCTCAGTGTCTACAGCACGAGGCCTGGGATGAAGTGCTTTCCCCGCAAGCCCTTTCAGTGAATCCTCAGAGAGACGCCATGAGGTAGAAATGATGACCTCAGTTTTGTAGATAGGAAAGCGAGGCTCAGATAATTTAAGTGACTTTCCCAGGAATACCCCGCTGTGGACAAGAACGCAGCTCTATTCAACTGAAAAACTCCTCTCTTGACTCATCTTGCCCCACAAGATTGTTGGGTATCTCTTCGTAACTATGATCCTCAGAACCAGCTCGTCACTGCAGAACTCAACAAGTGAGCTTAAATCACTCTGCCACACTGCCACTCCCTGGGTCGGGCCATCCCACATTTTTCCTGGAACCCAATAACTGCCTCCTGTCTCCAAGCCTCCATTCTGGCCTGCTTCTAGTTTATTTCTTATGTAACTGCCAGAGTGATAGTCCTAAAAAGAAAATTCCTTAAAAAGAAAAAAAAAAAAAAAGAGGAAAACATTAAGAATAGTACAACCCAGTATGCTTGATACGACCTTACTTTTGTGAAATTATATATGTAAGTGCATCTAAGAGAAATTGAGAGACAGAGAGAAAGGGAGAGACAGATTTAGGTCTTATCTTGTGTTACGGAATGTCATCAATATATAGTTAGGTAAACTGAGTCACTAAGTAATATGCATAGCATGATTCTTTTTCAGTTACAAGTCAGCCAAGCCTCATATGTGTGTGTATATGTTGTAAATGTTGAAGTAAAAGAGAAAACCACGGAAGGGTATATACCAGGCTATTAACAACAGTTATCTGGGGTTGGGGGAGGAATGGAGGGAGGTTTGGAGACAAAGGATTGGCTTCTTAATTTATCTTTATATTATTTCACTTGTTATAGCACACACACGTGCATTACTCTAGCAACTTAGAGAAATGCTGAAAAATTTTTAAAAGACCCAAATCTGATTATAGCCCTTGTTACTTACTATCCCTCAATAGCTCCCCATTGCTCCTGGGATAGCGTCCAAACTTGACGTGGTTTGCAAAGCTTTTCATAATCTGCCTCCTGTCTGTTTCTCCCACCTCCCGCCTCACCAAGCTGGTCAGAGTCTGTGCTTCAGCCAAACTGAATTCCATTTCGTGTCTTTGCTTGGCCTCCAGCTTTCTATCACCATTTCCTGAACCTAGAACCCTCTTTTCCTCCTTGCTTCTCTCTCTCTCTCCACCTTTCACCAAAAGGCTCATGGCAGTGGTTGTGTTCATAGCGGCGGCGGGGGGGTGGGGGGGCACAAGACACTTTACCAGAGTCGGTGGGGTGGGGAGGGGAGGGAGTGAGTGGGAAGGTGTTTTACAAGAGGTGACAAGTGAACTGAGTCTTGTTTAGTTTCTTGCTAGAAGGACTGACCAGCTGGCTGAGTGGTTGTGGAGGATACTTACAACTTGCAATGTATGGTCTAGCTAACCAAGAGGCCGGGGCTTCTGCTCCCTCACAAGTGCACGGAGTTCCACGGTTGGCCAAGCCCAGGGTCAGAGGAGGGAATTCTCTGGCTTTTGACACTAGTGACTTCATTGAAACACAGCTGTTAACGTTTGGAAACAGGAGGTAAAGACATTTTGAAAAAGGCACCAAGATAAGGAAGAAAGTCTTTGTGAGGTCTTGGGCAAATGACCCCATGAGAGACGAGTCCTGGGGCACTTTGGTATTTTTTGAAGATTTGAGAAGGCATCTATAGAATAGACAGCACTCCCCTGGAAGATAGGGTATCAGAGTTTTCTAGTCCTATCTTTGTCGCCATTTGGCTGGTGACCTTAAACACTCAGTTTCCTTCTCTGTGTAGGTCTAGGTATTCTCCAAAAGCTCTTCTGTCTGTAAAATTGTTAGAATCTCTCTTTTGGAACTCATAATTCATCCTTATTGTGACTGAAATGCTGGAGGCATAACTGTAACATTTTCCATAGAAAAGAAGATTAAATTAAAACAAATAATTTGCACACTGATACAAAATCAAAATGATCAACAGGATAATACAGCTTGACAGTAACCTATAATTCACACAAAGATGTGTGAAATCAAGAAATGTTAAAAATCATTTCAAAATACTGCAATAGTTCAGGGCCAAGTTTAGCCAATTCTCTGCGCGTGCGTGTGTGTTTCAAAGTCCTTGTATTATATATTTTGGCTGTTATTACTCAAAAGGAGCTGGCGTCATGTATAGAATTGGGAGTCATTGTAGTGAGTGTATAAACTGAAACAAATCAGCCCAGGGGACACAGCTTTCATGCTTATTTATGGAAAAATGCTGTTTAACTAACCTTGAAAAAAAATCTTTCTTGTGCCTTGCAAAGACTTTTTGCTGAAACACAAAAGGAAGAAAATGGGATTTTTTTTTTTTAATTGAAAAAAGTTTATGTGCAAAGAATCATTTTCTTCCCTTCTAATCAGGTGTATATTTGCACTTGAAATTATAAAGAGACCTTGTTTAGTAAAGCAGCTGTGAGTGGGGGAGGGAGATCCCTGTTGGTCTGATTCTTGTGCCCAGGAAGTCTTTGGTCCGGATCCTTTGGATCTTTCGAGGAAAGTTCACCAAGGACTTTTCTCTTTTTGGTGGCTCCGGGAGGGTCTGAATGCACCCACAATACCGGTTGAACCACATTCTCAAAAGCCTCTTATGCTAACAGTCAATTCCAGCAGGTTCTCCTAGCTTCACACTAGTCGCAACAGGAAAAGAACTCAGAAATCATCTAAGCCTTAACTTATAAATGAGGAAACAAAGTCTTGGAGAACAGAGGGGAGAGCCAGAGGCTGGGCCTGGACCAAGGGCACTGAAGCCTAGCGGGGGCTCTGTCCCACCTCTGTGAGGTGGATTGCCATCTCAGGGCTGGAGAGGGGCTCTGACCAATAGAAGATTCCTGGCACCTTCTGCTGGGGACAAAAGCCCTGCCTCTCTCCTCGGAGATGTGGCTTAGAGTGCACGTTCCTTTAGAAAAGAGAGTCCAGGGGCTTTGGCGTCACTGCAGTGTGATGAGGCAGAAGGTGTCCTGTGGATGCAACCGCTGGAGGGACAGGCAGGGGAGAGCCTGAGTGGGAAGGGGCTGGTGTGGGCCAGGAGGACGGGACAGGCTGTGCCCAGGGAAAGCTGGACCAAAGGTAGATGTTTCCTTCTTTCCTCTTGGAGCTGCAGGTATGGTCTGGTTCCAGCATGTCCTGGGGTGAGCTGGCGAGTGACTTTCTTCTGCAGGCTTCTGTGGCCCCTTCATGATTGCCATTGTTCTCTTTGTAGCTCATCACCTTAGGACAGGACATTTTGTCACTTTAGCCCTATTAACAGGCTGATGTCATTTTCCTAATATCTTCTTCTTTAAAAACCCAAATTTCTAGATGGAAAACCTGAGACTCGGAGAGGTGAAATGACGCGTACACACTCCATGGTGGTTTGTGCAGACCCAAGGCCAGAGCTTGCGTCTCCTGACTCCTGGCCCCGTGGACCTGCTCTCTTGCCTTTAACAGCATGCTTGTGACTATAGATAGAGACCTGTCAACCCTCCTGAGAATGCTGGTGGGAGGGGCCTGGCTAACTCTGTCCCCCGTTTCCACGGAATAAACAGATGCTTCGCAGGCCTTGTGAACAAAAGGACGAGGCCATGACGGAATCTGTACGATAGTTAGTAACTTGTACCAAGGGCCTCTGTGTGCCCAGCCCTGGGCCAAGCTCTCAGAGGATTCAAAGCCACTTAGGACTAAGTGCATGGTCTTGAGGACCTTAGGTCCGAGGACTGATTATTTCTGACAACACAGCATCTTGGGAGGCAGAAGGAGAGGACAGAAGGAGCCCTGGTTGGGCTCCGGATAATCTGGGGTGAGCTATTTAACCTCATGATCCTGAGTTTTTCATCTGTGAACAGAGGGGCGAAGGTCTTCCTTTGGGGGCTGTTGTTGAAAGGATGACATTAGATAATGTGTGCAAAACAGCAAGCACAGGCCTGGCACACAGGTGTGAAACAAATGTTTGAGGGCTCCTCCCGGGGTGTCCTGGACGCCCCCATCCACTGTAGTCACACTGGGTCTTGCTGTCCCCAGCACTCCCTGCCCTCATCGGGCCCCAACTCTGGGCCTCGCAGCTTCCCCTGACTCAGATGCCACCTCTGTCCACTGAAGCTCAAATGTCTTTGCTCCCGGAGACCTGAGGCGACCTCTCTTACCCGTGTGTGTGCGTGATGCTTGCACTCCACTCTACGTTTTGCGGTGGAAAAGAAATGGCCATAAGTTTGAATGCTGGCTTTTTAACTTATGGATGATGTGCCCATGGACCTCCTACTCCGACACTGCCATGCCTCCTTTTCCTCATTTATGAAATGAGGGTAGGAATAATAGCATCCCAGGTTGGTATGGAAATTGGAATAAAATCATATGGGCAGAGCACAGAGTCTGACCTGCGGGGTCCACATGGTAAGTGGTTAACTGGACTGGAAGTGCCTGGACGGTGGAGTTTCTGTCTTGCTCGCTGTTCTGTAGTCTGTGTAGTGTGTGGTGTGGATTAGCACTCAGGACAGATCAGTGAACCGAGAGTGAATGGTGCTTTGGAATGGAGCCCTGTCCCAGAGTCAGCAATGTCCTGGAGAGAAACGCAGCCTCAGCCTCGCCTGTGGAATCGGCCTGACCTGTGTTCGAATCTTCGCACCGACCCTCACCCGCTATGCAGTCTTAGGCAGTTCAACCCGTGTCTCAGTTTTCTGAACCTAAAATGGAGATAATAACAGCAACTTTAGATGTGAAATGCTGATGCCTTTGTGGGCACCACTCAGCGGCAGCTCGAATGCTTCTAGCGAGGCTGGTTTTGTAGGACACTTCTCCAGGGCGATTCCAACCCCAGCCGGGATGAGGGCGGAGCCCGTCCTGAGATGGGAGGAACAGGTGAAGAAGCGCCAGGCTTCCCTGGGGCCAGGCTCAGTGCTGCACGTGTCCCCAGCCATATGGCGCGAGAGACACTGATACAGTTGTCTGTGCACAACTGTAACTAACAATCTGCTGATTGTTTGTCTATGGCACCCCCGCCATGTGACAGGTGGTTCTACACCACAGTGGAAGCACTGTGGGAGGCAGAACAAACCCTGTGTGCCCTGGGGCGCAGGCTGGAGAAGGGACAGAAGCAAATGGAAGTGATGGCAATAGGAGAGGTAACAATTTTGTTTACGTAAAAAGATGACCATTAGGAATTGGGGCCCACCTGCCAGACAGATTCAAGGAAGATAACTTTCCCTTGTGCCTCAGTTTCCTTCTCTCTAAATTAAGCGATTAGGCTGGTTCAGGGCTGAAGGCCTTTCCAGATCCACCATGCTAAGACTTGAAGACAGATGCCTTCCACATCCACCAGTTGGCTTTTTAAGTCTTTGGCCAAAAGATCTCTTGCTAACAGCATTTCAAATGCTCCACGTTCATCTGACCATGTCACTCCTCAGCTTAGAATCTTTTATGGCTCTCCCTTGCCCACAGCATAACCTTCATCCCCCTGGCCTGGCCTTCCAGGCCCCCATGCTCTGGCCCATGCTTCCCTCCAGCCCGCACACCCCTCCCTCTTTGTGCCAGCATTCCCAGAGCATGCCAGGATGCTTTATCGTCTGTGTCTGCTCAGGCTTCTGCTACTCCCAAGACCTACAATGCCTTTCCACGCTCTTCACCTGACTCACTCAGCTTAGGAACTGACTCCCCAGGAACCTTCCAGAGCTTACTTCTCCCTTTCCTAGGTCAGTGCCCCTCCCTCATGCCCACCCTGTGCAGACCTCAGCGTGGCTCTTATCACACTGTTTGGAAATGAAAGGTTTAAAGGCCAGCTTCTCCTACCGACCCAGGAGCTGGCGAAGACCCCTCCTCACTGTCACAGAAGCAAGAGGAAACAAGTGAGAGAAGGTGCGAGAGACTGGGGGTGGGTGGGATGGCCCCTGGGAAACTGTAGGAGGGAGAAAGGAATACAGAGAACCTGAGGCCAGGGAAGGGAGAGAGGGAGAAAAAGCAGGGAAGGGAGAGAGGAGGAGAGGGCAGGGAAGAAACAGACAAAGAAGAGACTGGGGAGGAAGCCAGCAGTCATTTCACTTGTTGGGGGTCCCAGTTTCACATCTGTAAAATGAGCATAAAAACCTTCCTGCCTAACAGCTTCATAGTCAGAATCAAAAAGAGAATCGTGTGAAAGCATTGTTCCACCTGGTAATAATCTTGGGGACAACATCAGTGATTACAAATGAAGAAATCACCCAGGGTCTGCAATGGTGACATCTTCTTTGGTGGGTTATTGAGACGATTATAGGTATATATACAACGTACTTCGCTTCCTGCCTGACCAGAGTAGGTACTCAATAAGTACTGGTTATATTAGAACTATTATTATTGGCCTATTGAAGGCCTGTCCACCAGGAAACTCTGACTTCTAAACTTGGCCCAAGTTTCTGAAAGTCTGGTGTCGGACCCTGTTCTAGACCCTGGGGACACGAAGTCAAAGAAAACATTTATATACAGTGCAATCAGAGTCAGGATGCGCCAGAGCTCTTGGTCCTTGGGTCATCTGACCCAACGGCTTCCTTTTCTAGGTCGAGAGAGTGGAGAGCTGGAGGGGGCAGCCCGCCACCTCCACCCTAGGTCACAGCTTCTCCAGGTCCAGAGCTGGAGGGAGCTCATTTCTGCGCTCCAGTGTAGAAGGCAGCCTCCCAAACCAAGAAGAGAAACAGCAGAAATCAAGAATTATTCAAGTGGGGCTGGCCTCGTAGCCTAGTGGTTAAGTTCACGTGCTCTGCTTCAGCGGCCCAGCGTTTCACCGGTTCCGATCCTGGGTGCGGACATGGCACCACTCATCAGGCCATGCTGAGGCGGCATCCCACATGCCACAACTAGAAGGACCCACAACTAAAAACACACAACTATGTACTGGGGGGCTTTGGGAGAAAAAGGAAAAATAAAAATCTTAAAAAAAAAAAATTATTCAAGTGGACAAATATGACCAGAGGGCCCAGAGGGAGGAAGAAGGAACCGTCTTCTCGTTTTTTTCTGAAGTCATTTCTAAGCTGCCTTTTGGAATCAGGCACGTGCTTCAGTTGGTCCTCAAGGTGCTCTGCTGTGGCCGTCAGCAATGGGGCAATTAGTGCAAATTAGCCAGAATATACTAAAGTTGTAACAAGCTCTAGCGATCGCCTGGAAACCATTGCACGTCCTAACGCATAGTCATTACTCATAATATGTTCAAAATGCACTCCTGGAACCCCAGCTTGAAATACCCAGAGATCAATTTTCAATAGACTGGCAAATAGACGACATTAACCATTATTCATAGAAACAGTGTTTATTTAATCTTTAATGCTACCTAATGCATTTTGGTCAAAGTCATCAGTTCGTGTTCAGGCTTTATTGCGTGGAAAATGGATGTGCTATTAATAAGTCAATACAAATACAAATATGGTTTCAATTGGAAATCATTAGGTTGCATTAAATGGCAAATGAAATCCATAGGAAGGATTTGTTTTATTTTGTTTGCAAGGAGGAAAAGGGGCCCTGAGAGGCATTTCTCCGCTCAGTAATGAGGAGGAATGATTGGTTTCTGTGCCGCGGTGGATTACAGTACAGGCTGGCTCTATTCTCCTTAGGACGGGGACCGGGGCGGTGTCTTTCCTGCGCACAGCTGTTAGCTGCTGTGGGCCAAGCTTGCTTTGCAGAGTAAGCTGGAGCCCCCAGGACACAGGGGGTGGAGTGAGGGGAGGTCTTCTGCTCTTCTCCTCTCCAACGCTGGCTGCCCTGGTGGACCTCAGCCCTCTCTCGAAGTGGCCAACTCTGAGGGCGCTGCCCTGGGCACCTCCCCTCTCCTGGCTCACCAGCAGCACATGGGAAAGAGTGTGCAGGTCTTTACGTGATTAGAAGCTCATTATGAGCAAAAACCAGCCTTTGGTGACCCAAAACACAACCCTCGTTAAAAAGGAGACTCTTGGGGGAATGCAGCGAGCATGTGACTTCTAGGCTTTTTCTGGGGAGATGAGGGTGGAATTTGAAGCTGAATAGATCTGGATTCAGGTTCTGGTCCCTCCGTCTGTATCGGTGTGACCTAGAGAGAGTGACTCAAGAGGTCTGAAGCTCAGCACCCTCGTCGCCGTGCTGACGACTCCGTGAGATGATGTGTACAAACTGCCCAGCACAGAGTAGGGCTGTGCCAACATCGGCTTCCTCCCTCCAACCCTGGGAATCTGTGATTCCATGCTGGAACCTTCTTCCCAAATCTTGCCTTTTCCCACCCGAAGGCAAGGAATATTCAGGACCGAGCAAATATGGATAGATGTTAGTGCTTGCTTGGTATTTTTAATGAGTGAGGTCATCAGTGTTTACCTCATCGTGTTCTTTCTGCTGTGATGATGTCTCACGTAAACCAGGCGGCCGATCGGTCCTCCCGCTTGGCGCTGAGGAGGCGAGACTGCGTGCGCTTTCACGCCAACAGGGCCCCTTTGCTGGGAACCTGGGGTGTCTCTTCATTTCAGTGGGCAGTTCAGCAGGGACCAGAGACTGCTTGTCTGGCCCCCAGGTGCCCTCCACACAGCCTGCCAGCTGCCTGTGAAAATGTGCATGCTGGATGGGCAGTCGAGCTCCAAGAAGTTCCAGCAGAGGCCAGATTCAGGGTTCAAGGTTGCTGAGGAGGGTTTCCTCAGTCTGCAGAACGTCCTTTTGGTTCCATCTCCAGCTGATGGGACCAATGATGATCAGCCCCGGTGAACAGACTGGGGAGTCAGGGAACTGACACTCCATAGTTACTTTCGAGCAGTTTAAGCTACCCAGATAAAAATAAACGGTAATAGCTAACACTTGTATAGCACTTACCGTGTATCAGGCAAGGATCTAAATGCTTTAACTCAGTTCATCCTTATAAGTATCTCCATTCACAGACGATGAAGCCAAGGTACAGAGAGGTTAAGTAGCTTCCCAAAGGTCACACAGCAGGGAGTGGTGGAGCTGGGGTTAGAACACAGGTCTTGCTCCGGAGTCCCACCTCTTAGAACACTATTCCAGTTTTCATGGTGTAAACATTCACTTCTGCTCAGGAAGGCAGGTCACTTCTCAGAATTCTGGTGGTTTGGAGCTGTTCTGCCAGTGCCTGGCCGTGTGTCCTTGCCAAGTCACTTCGCCTCTTTGAGCCAAGTGTGTTTATTTGAACTACCTGGTGGGATTGGGTGAGAGCTGAGAAACTGGGAGCAATGTTGTTAAATGTCTACTGTATTGCCTGGCATACTGCAGACATGCAGACACCTCATACACAGTTGCCATTATTATGATTTCAATACAGGGAAAAAAAAAAAAGGCCCAGGCACTTTCTCGCTGGTGATTTGCTCTTGATAGCATCTGAGTGGTGACTCTTGGGGCTGAAACTGTCTGTCTAAGTGATGAGTCCTCACTCCCATCCCTGCCGGATCCCTCTTCTGCATCACCATGGATTTCTTGCCGACTTGCCATGGCAGGGCCGCGTGACCTGCTGAAGCAGCTCCTCTTCACACAGCTAGGAGTCAGGTAGAGCTGATTCTAATCTTGACCCTCCCTCTTCCTGTGCGCAGGGCCTGCTACCCTGTGAGCTTCAGCTTCGGAAGCTAGGAGATGTGGATAATCACATTTGCCTGGTGAGTGCTCGTGAGGATTAAGGGGAATAACACGCCCAGTGCCCAGCAGAACACGGGACACACAGTCGGAAGCCAGCGCGTGGGAGCTGTGCATTTTCCATCCACAGAGTCTGTGCTGTGCGGTGCTGGAATCTTTTGCTCTGTGCCTTCCACTCACTGCTTCTTGCGCTTCCCCTGGAGACCACACAGCCGAAGACTAACCCCTCTTCCACATGACAGCCCCCAGGCGTGTGAAGGCAGTTTTCCGCCCGCCCTGAACATTCTCTTCTCCAGGCAAAACAGCCCAGGTCTTCAACGATTTTTTCCCAATGCCAGATTTTGGTCATTTTGCCATACCTGTGGTCCATCTCAGTGATATATACATTCAGTGCCTATCTCGTTGACTTTTGTTTATCAGATTGTAGCCAAACCGTGGACATTTTCGAGAATCCGGGGCCTGGGAAGAGAACTGGCATCAAGTGCTGTGTGTGCAGGGGCCACCCACGAAGCAGGAGCAAGATGACAACCGCCGCTCTCGCTCGACCTCAGGGGACCCAGGGAGTAATTTAGGGCTTGAAACGGGGATGCAAATGGGGGTCTGCCTCCTCCCTTGCTCCAGGAAGATGGCTTTCATTTCTGAGGGGATTACAGTAAATTACACCTGGAAGAGAGAACCTAGAATGACACCTCAAAGTGCTGTGAATCAATCGAGGAGGACTCGACATCCACACATGTGTCTTGGAAGTGGAGGAGAAAGACGGAGACGGCAAAAGAGAGTGTTTAATAGATTAATTAGGATCAGGAAATAGCTTAGTCCCTGCTTTATTGTGACAGTTTCTGAGTGGCTATGTCTTAAGTATGGGAATAATATGGATAATCAGCAGCAGTCTCTTTACCTGGGGTTTCTAGAACCGAATATATTATCCCAATATAACTTTCATGGATACTTAACAGCAACCACAGAGCTTCTCCTTTGTCTTAGAACATATCATGAATTAAGTGTGGAGAAGCCAAACTAAGAAAACGAACGGGGTGATCGTTTCTTTTCTAAAAAGAGGGTCTGGTATGTGCCTGACTTCTCGGGGTAAAATGAAAAGAGAGAGATGTCATAAGACGCTAGACGAAGGGAGGCATTTTTTGAATTCTTCACCTAGCATCCAAAAAGGAGCCAGGAATTGATACCAGGGCAGTGGTCTAGGGGAGTGGAGGAAGTTCACGGACTGAGGACCACTTAACCGGAGGCGGCGGCCCAAGGGGTCTCATCATGGTGAGGGGGGATGTGAATGGGTCTCATTCAGAAGGGAGCCCCACTCTGTCCTTGCGGGCTGAGAACAGGTTAGGCAAGGGAGGGGTGAAATTGTAGCCCCAAGGACTGGGCGAGCGTGGGTGAGAAGATTCCGGGGGCGAGGCTGCTACAAGAGATTGTTTAGGGAAGGCCCCAAAAGGCTTTGGCTAGAATTTTTCTCACTTCAAACTCATGTTTTCAGAATGGTGTAGACTGGAGTCCTGCTGGGAAGTGAGTCGGGCGGCTGTGGCATGCTTCCCCATGGAATTTTTCTGCCAGTGCCTGTCTAGGAATGTTTCCTAGCAACGAGATCAATTGGCACCTGAGGAGTTTCCTAAGGAAGGGAACCGATTCCTCTTCCTAGGAGCTGGCAGCCCCGGGCAGGCCAGGCAAGGACTCTGCGGAGAAGGCCCTGTCCTGGGGTCCCCCACAGAAGGGGCTTCAGGTTCAGGAGGGCAGGCCTAGGTCCCCCTGCTTCAAAGCTGGGTCGGTGCTGCTCAGCCTCAAAGGAGATTGGAAACCTCCAAGGTTAGGAGACAGGCTTTGGATTTGGTCACCATTTTCTTATTGGTAACTCACAACGAAAATATAAGCTGGCTGTCTAAATGTTTCTTTTTTTTTAAAGATTTTATTTTTTTTCCTTTTTCTCCCCAAAGACCCCTGGTACATAGTTGTATATTCTTCGTTGTGGGTCCTTCTAGTTGTGGCATGTGGGACGCTGCCTCAGCGTGGTTTGATGAGCAGTGCCATGTCCGCGCCCAGGATTCGAACCAACGAAACACTGGGCCGCCTGCAGCAGAGCGCACAAACTTAACCACTCGGCCACGGGGCCAGCCCCTAAATGCTTCTAAATAATGTAAAATGATGCTTGTTATTGATAGGAAATATATAAACCCCTACATACATACACGCATGTATTCATACATATCCATGTACGATGTGTATATAATTTATTTGAATGCTACAGTTAAGTTCTAGAAAGTCTCTGCAGACACTGAATCGGTGAATCCTGAACCATTGATCCCCGGGGAAACACACGACTAGGTTCCTGTGAGCTTCTGGTCACGAGATTATTGTCAACCAATCAATACATAGCCTAGTTTCATCTGTGTTTCTGTTCGAAGACACCTTGTTTAATATATGTTGGTGATTCATTAACATTGAGCTACTCACGGCCAGCAGCACTGTAGCTCATGACCCAACAAAGCTTGTCTTTCACACATATTTTCTCCGCGAGGCACATCCCAGCCTTCTCACGCCTGGGAACACTGGACAGCACTTCAGCGCTATGCTTGGCGCCATTTTAAACAACAAAATAACCCCAAAATGCACAAAAATGCTGAAACCACAGCACTAGGTAGACTGAGAAAGGGACGCTGTTTACAGTAGCAGAGCGGGGAGAAGAAAGCAGAGCATTTCCTCCATCCATCTCAGCTGGGAACACCTGCACTGGGCGACTCGAACTTTCCACTACTCTGCCCACGTTCAGGAGCAACTGTGAAAGCACCGTGCGTATCGATTTTGGATTACAAATAAATTTTAGCGAGTAGGTGCATTTGGAAATGCAGAATCCTGAATAATGAGGATTGACTTTATTCAGAAAATTGACATTTCCACAGAACATAGTCTTTCTAGGAAGTGAGTAAAAATCACCAAATGAAATCCTTTTGTCGTCTGTGTTTTCGGGGCTAGTCAGCTTAGGAATGAAAGCAAGGTGCTCACTGTAAATACCGTCACCCTTCATTCATTTATGTGCTCAGCACCTGAGTGCAGTGTAACTCCCAGAGCAGTCTGCTTGACACTGAGTCAGTCCCAAGATATGTAAAATGACGCCTCCTGCAGGAGCCAATCACGCAGTTGGGGGTAGCAGACAGAGGACTTAAGTGCTAGGGGCACAAGAGTGAAAAAATGTACTTCAGAATTTTTGAGAAGAGAGCACTGTCAGAAGAGGGGATTGACCAAGGCTTCTTGGAGGAGGTGAGCAAATTGGGCCTTCTAGAATGGAAGGATTCAGGGGCCGGCCCTGTGGCAGGGTGGTTAAGTTCACGTGCTCCACTTCGGCAGCCCAGGGTTTCACCAGTTTGGATCCTGGGCACGGACATGGCACCGTTCATCTCAAGCCATGCTGAGGCAGCATCCCACATGCCAAAACTGGAAGGACGCACAACTAAAAAAATATGTAACTATGTACCAGGGGGCTTTGGGGAGAAAAAGGAAAAGTTAAAAAAAAAAAAAAAAAGAATGGAAAGATTTGGAGATGTAGAAAGGTAAGGCAGTAGGCGCTCTAAACGTGCGGGTGAGTGTGTGTATTTTGTGTGAGTGTGTGCATGGGGTGTGAGTGAGTGTGTGTGGTGTGTGGGTGTGATGGGCATGAGTGTGAGTGTGTGTGGGCGTGAGTGGCAGGGGTGGGGCTGCGGTGGCGAGTAGCTAGAAGCTAGAGACGGCTGTGGTTCCTGGTGTGAAGCCACACTGTCTGGGGCTGAATCTCCATTCTGTCCCTTACCAGCTGTGTCACCTTGGGCAAGTCACTTCTCTGTGCCTCAGTTTCTCATTTGTAACATGTAGACAATTATAGTATCTCTCTTTTAGGATTATGGTGGAGTCTAAATGAGTTAATTCTTTTAAAGTCATTAAAACAGTGCTGAGCACAGCTAATGGCCATATAAATGTTTGCTGCTGTTGCCTTAGAAGCCAGGAAGACCGAGATGAGAGTCCTGGAATAGGAAGATCTGAGGACCGGCCGACCAGAGGGGCCTCATCTAAGGCTGCCAGTGCTGAGCTGGGAGGGGAGTCAAAGTGGCAGCGGTCACGATGACAAATGTTGTGCTATATCCCACGGGTAGGGGGATGCTGGAGTCAGAACAGTTAAAATATTGGGGGCCGGAGGGAGTCCAGAGCAGGACGAGATGTGGGGTGTAGATCAAAGCAAGTGGATGAGGATGCCGTCCGAAGGGAGAGCGTCCGTTGACAGTGTCCCTGGAGGCCAGCCTGGCAGGGGTGGATTGTTCTGGTAGAAGGAGAGGGAAGCAGCCTCTCCTGGACACCGTGGCTTGCTGTCCACTTTGAGAATCACAGATTCCCCCTGCTCTCTCTGCGTTTCCTCTCAGCTCCATAATGCACCTTCTATCATTTGGGAACCAGAGTATGAGAAGCTGTTTGACCACAGGTGCAACAGAAGTCGATACCCACCAGGATGAACTAAGGGACCTCCTGACTCAGAGGCTACATCGGATGTTATTAAGAATGAACAGGAGGGGCTGGCCCCGTGGTCTAGTGGTTAAATTTGCCACACTCCACTTCGGCTGCCTGGGTTCAGTTTCCAGGTACAGACCTACACCACTTGGCAGCGGCCATGCTGTGGCAGCGACCCACACACAAAATAGAGGAAGACTGGCTCAGATGTTAGCTCAAGGCCAATCTTCCTCAAGCGAAAAGAGGACTCAAGAAGGATAGTATTTTCTGAATGTGTGGGGAAACTGAGGCCGGAAGGAGCAAAGGGACAAGTGTTACGTTCATCCTGATTAGTCGGTGGCAGGCTGGTACTTTGGATTGTTTTAGTTTACTTATAGGGCTCCCTAAAAAGGTGTGCAGTCAGCATGCTTTGGTCTTAGAGACCTCCTACATGTTTCTGTGCGTTTCCAAATTCCCTCTCTCCTCTCTTCGTGCTCCTGCCACATTCCTCCATCACCTTTCAGCTCAGCTGGAAGCCCCCTCATCTCTTATGAAGAGGAAGCGGGCGGCCCGCTGGGTTCTCTGGGTAAGTGGGACAGTGGCTTTGGCCAGGGGCTTTTAGAACTTAGCCTTTGCTTTTAATTCCCAGAGGGGGATTGGAGCATCAATGGGGCACTGTGCTCCTACTGGCAGACTTTGAATTGTGACCTGGATGGAAAGACGTTTCTTACCAGGTGGATGGGTCTCACCCTCTGAAGGGTCCCTTGGTTTGAGTCCTCCTTGTATAGTCATCCTGACCCTGCACTGTGGCTTGGGGACATCACAGGCTTTGGATCCAGCGAGACCTCAGACTGAATTCAGATTTTACCACTGACCAGCTGTGGGACCTTGGGAAAGTCATATTTGAACCTCAATTACTTTATCTACAAAAAGAATGAAAATAATGCCTCCTTATCTTTCAGGGTTGTGGTTGGGGTTGAATGGGGTAACGTACGTGAAACTCCTGAGTCCAAGACCTGATGTCTCGAGTGTGCTCTGAAATGGTTTCCTTCTCTCCTTCTTTCCTCCTTCTCTTCTTTCTTTCCCTTTTGGTTTTTTGAAAATCAACCCTCCATATGTGACAGATATGGTAAACTCCCTCTGACAGGGAATGCTGGAAAAGGTTCATGGCTCGACCACGCCAGAAAGCATGGAGACTTCAGACGGGGAGCTGGAACAGATGATTAAGTGTGTATATATATGTCTGCATTGATTAGCTATGTTCACACCCACGTCTCTGTATGATTCTGCGCATGTGCAACAATGGAAGCACAGAAACTGCCTCGTCCAACCTCTTGTATTTTCAGACGTGGCCCAGAGACAATGATTGACTTGGCCCATGTAGCATGGCTGTTTCCTGGCAGGTCTGACCCTAGAGCTTGTCTTCTCGTTCCCAGCCCATTCCCTCCTTCTACCTACATGCACGCATGCGCACACACACACGCACACGCACGCACACACATCCCAGGCTGCTTTCTATTTTTTAAAAACTGACATCTGGTCAGGAATCACATTGCACAATGTGGTCCTTTCTTTCTCTCTTTCTGTGTGTGCCCCATTACTCTTGCTGAAGTGTTTGCACTGTCTCTTTGCCCTCTGGACTTTGTTAGAAGAAAGGAATAATGACGAGATATGGGTCAGGCTCTCTGGGGCCCACAGCCCACCCCGTTCTGGGGAGCAGAGATGTGCTGGGTTTTGAAGCAGCTCTGGCCTTGCTGTCCCTTGGTATTCAGAGCTCTTCTTGTCTTTGTATAACACACCAGTGCTCTAAATATATAAACTGTTCGTAACCAAGGGTCAGTTTTTTTGTAAAACAGGGGTCCCCTTGCTTTGGAGGTAGATGGCTGTGGATTGGCTCACAGAACTGGATGTGAAATGGCTGTGCCCTTCTGGGTTTGAGGAGGCACAGCACAATCTTCCCGCCTCATGTTTGGGGCTTCAGCATGCCCCTGAGGCCATACCCATGGCAGACAACTGTGTCTTCCCAGTAAGCAGGAGCTGTCATGTCAACTGTTTCCTTTATCATAGGTTCCTCCTACAAGGCTAATAACAGCTCCCATTTTTTGAGCACATATGATGAATTCTGTTCTAGGCACACATTATCTCATTTAATCCTCACCACAATCCTTAGAGGGCGGTAGTTTATCCCCCTTTTAAAGTCAGGAAACTGAGGCTCAGAGAGATTAAGGGATTTGCCCACAGATTTAAAAGCCATGCCCTTGTATCTCCTTTAGAACAACCCTAGTTTCTCTCTTCATGTCCAGAATCAGACGTTCTAGAAAAGTTAGATAGACTTTACGGTGAAAGGCAAACAGGGCTTGGGTCTTCACGATATCATCTCAAGTCTCTCTTAAGGACCAGGCACCCGCCAGTGCACCGCCGTCTTGTGGGGCCAGGAAGCCCTTTTGTGGTCTTACAGGGACCCCGTGTAGGTAGATGGGATTGCCCTTCTCTCTGTCACCATCCCAAGCAGCTGGAAGTGTCCCCGTGGAATGTAGTCTTGTGGAGTTTTTTAGCCTAAATGAACCTCAACTTAAAATCACTTAACAAATATTTGGGGGCTGGATTGAGCTTCTTGAAGGCCTGACATATAATAGGAATCTAGTAAATGTTTGCTCAGGGAATGAAGAAGCACCTCCTCTGTGCCAGGCACTGGGCAAGATCAGTGGGGAACAGAGATGAATAAGATAGAGACCCTTCCTCAAGGAACCCCAAATCGAGATCAGAAGAGAGGATGCTGTGCAAAGAACGCTTGCGGCCCCCTCACATTCGTATGTTGAAGCCCCAGCGTGATGCTATTTGCAGGTGGAGCTTTGGGGAGGTAATTAGGTTATGAGAGTGGAGCCTTGCGAAGGAGATCAGTGCCCTTAGAAGGAGAGACAGGAGAGAGATGATGCCTCTCTGCCAATGTGAGGATAACAGCAAGAAGATGACCGTCTGCAAGACAGAAGAGAGCCCACACCAGAACCCGACCATGCTGGCACCCTGATCTTGGCCTTCCAGTCTCCAGAGCTGTGAGAGATAAGTTTTTATTGTTTAAGTCATCCTGGCTGTGGTATTTGTTACAGCAACCCCAACTGACTAAGACAGAGGAGAAGCTGAAGGTGCTCAGGGAAAATCAGCTAACAGTGCATTGCCTGTGTTAGGGGCCAGATGAGTTTTACTGTCAGGAAATTCAAAGGAGAGAAAGATCCTCTGGGGTCAGAAGGCTCCTCGGGGATGTGAGGAAGCTGGATTAAAGGAGGAGTCTAATTTGTGTGGCAGGAAGAGGAAGAACTTCGTAATGTTCAGAACCACCCAGCAGAACTGCAGAGGGCCTGCGAGGCAGGGGTCTCTCACTGAGAGGATGCAGGAGATTCGAAGGTGGGCAAGGTGTGTGTGGTGGGGAGAGGGGGCTGTCTTCCTGCACTAGGAGAGAGAGGGGACCTAACGATTTCTTCTGAGTCTAAGTTTCTAGTTCCCTCATTGAGTTAGGGAAGCTTTACCAGAGAAAGTTGTTTAGAACCAAAAACCAAAACCGAAACCAATAAAACGTATCCACAAGATGAACCCAAGGATTCTTCTGGAGTGTTGGATAGAATTCCCTTGTGATTATTTCCCCTCTCTGTTGCATACCATTCTGAAACTCTCAGTCCCAGATGAGACTTGGGACGAGGAAGGGAATCTCAATCTCAAAGGACGAGACATTCTCATAGACACATGGACTCGTGCCATCTCTCAGAGCTGGCTGCTTTCTCTTCCGAGAGGATGTTGGGGCCCTCTTGTGCCTCCAAAGGACTGGCTCTGTTCTAGGGTGTTGCAGTCTGGTGGCATGTGGGCATGGAGCCAGGTAAGTGTGGGCTCCTAGCCCACTTTGACACAGAAGCCCAAGTCCCATGGGACTGCTACACTTCCTGTCAGGGAGCAGGGCAAAGACGACTGTGGGTTTCCAAGGCCAATTTGCCCTGAGGATCATTTATGAGGGGGTTACTCTCCCCCTATGGCTCCTTTGCAAACATCCACCTGCCCCTCCCAGAGGATCTCTGGGGACCCTGTGCGTCCTCCTGCTGTGAGGCAGATATCCATTGTACAGGCGAGGGAGGGAGCCCTGTGAGATTAAATGTATTTGCTCAAGGTTACTGACCGAGTGTGGGGTCAGGCCTTGGGATGAAATCAAATCATCTTCGGCTGGCCCTGTGGCATAGTGGTTAAGTTTGCACACTCTGCTTCAGTGGCTCAGGGTTCACAGGTTCACATCCCAGGTGGGGACCTACACACTGCTCATCAAGCCATGCTGTGGCAGCATCCCACATACAAAATAGAGGAAGATTGGCATGGATGTTAGCTCAGGGCCAATCTTCCTCGCCAAAAAATAAAATAAATCAAATCATCTTGAAAATTGTGTATTCAGTATCATGTTCCTTCTAAACTCCCAACATGCAAATGTCTGCCCAGAGCCTATTTTCAGGTGGTGTCACTGAAAGAGATTGTGGTTGGAGGTGACATGAGTGAGAGCAGAGTTGAATGAGAAAGTGACCACTGAAATGTGTCCCCCACAGCAGCTTAAGAGAGGAAGAGCTCACTGTATTATTGGGGGAATAATGAAAGCGGTCACATGGAGGGGGGTGAGGATTAGTACAAATGCAGGTCCTGAGGCTTCTTGGAGGAGGCAGCATTGAACGAGATCTGGAAGAATGGACTCACAACTTACCATCCGTCCCTCCCTCTCTCCCTCCATCCATCTACTATCCGCTCACCCGGCCATCCATCTTCCATTCTTTCATTCATCCATGGATCCTTCACTTATCAAGTAGCTACTGAGTTGCTCCTATGTGCCCTGCACTGTGCTAGGCATGTTCACACACAATCCTTGTTTAATTATAGCGTTTCTGTCAGGTAGATAAGAGTATCCCAAATTTACAGATAAGGATGCTGACTCCAGGCAACAAAATTCTTCTCCTTTGACCCCATTCCAGTCTGCCTCATCCTATATCAAGGAAGAAACATCTGCTTATCTTTAAAAAGCCGCCTCCCTTTGCTTCATCATCTCCCCGCCTCTCTTCCCTTCTCCACTCCAATCCATTCAAGCCACTCCTGCCCAAGTCAGCTGAGATAGAGATCTGAGCAAGTCACATTCCTTGTCCATAACTCCACAGGGCTCACCACTGACCAGGGACCAAGTGTCACTTCTTGACTTCAATGGTCAAGACTCTGCACAACCTACTTTTACTGATTTCATCTCAGTACTTTTTCCTCACTAACTTTTATTGCAGTTAAATTAGGCAACCCACTATTCCTTGAGCACCTCCGGATTTTGCCCATTTCTGGGTCTTTGCTCACCCCCTTTGAAATTACTCATCCCGTTGAAGTTGGCCTCTCTGCACAGCACAGAGGTGTTAAAGTGAATTCAGCTCCCCAAGTGCCTTCAGCAAGTATGCAGAAGGCAGTTTTCCAGACCTCACGGTACCTCTTGGAGCCCAGGACAGTAAGTGTGGCCCCAACCCTGGCACGCAAGACTGGGAGCTATTTCAGGCTGGTGGGTTGGGGAGGCAAGGGCCCTGTCCTCAGGGTTAGCTCCCAGGGACCTGCAACTCCTATGTGACAGAAGACAGTGCTCCCAGGACCAATCGCCACACTGGACATGTTGATCATGTGCCAGTAAACTGCATAAACGGTATTATTATTATCTGTAAATACGTGTGGTGGGCATCCTGTCCTTGCTCCAACCCTTTCCTTCCTCAGCTGCTGCTCCAAACCCCAGCCTGATCCTTCCCCATCCCGGACTCATTTCATCCCAGCCTTGACCTCATCCCTTAGAGGCGTTGACAGAGATGTCGGATTTGTCGGTGGTTCTGTTTTCATTAACCAGCAGGGAACGTTACTCATTGTTCTCACGGATGGGAAATGTAAGAACAGTAGCAGCTTTCCTAGTGGGTTTTCACACAATTTATTCCATAAATCAGAGCAGGAGTTTTGCAGGTATGGCCCCAAAGCACTCAGCTCCCAGAGGAGGTAGTTGACAGCAAATATAGCTAAGTAGGGAGCTCAAAATCAATGAGTGGGGGCCGGCCGGGTGGCACAGAGGTTAAGTGCACAGGTTCCGCTTCGGTGGCCTGAGGTTCGCTGGTTGGGATCCTGGGTGCGGACATGGCACCACTTGGTAGGCACCATACTATGGTAGGCGTCCCACACATAAAGTAGAGGAAAATGGGCACAGATGTTAGCTCAGGGCCAGTCTTCCTTAGCACAAAGAGGAGGATTGGCAGCAGATGTTAGCTCAGGGCTAATCTTCCTCAAAAAAAAAGAAAAAAAAATCAATGAAGAAATGAAAGATGGGTGAGGACCAGGGATGGGTGGGGCTAAGACATGGGCAGAGGGACCAAGTGAGGCTCAGATGCAGAATGCCAGTGCCAGGTATCTACATTACTTGGAAATAAAAAGAGATTTTTACGCCCTGTCCAAACGTTTTCTCTACGTAGTCTGGCTTTGAAATTGTCATGTTAAGCAGAGACCAACTGACTTTGAAGGAAAGATCTGTCCTGCCATCCCCAAAGCTCAGTGTTGGGGACCAGAAGTTGGAGACTCCAGTCTGGGTTTCCCCTCTCAGCTCCCCCTAAGATCTCCATCTTCACTCAACTTTCTGAATCAGCTTCCTCCTCTGTCAAATGGAGATAACGCCAGCTTGCAGAATGGCTGAGGGAATTCACCAGCGAGGGCTGGCGGTAAGTGTGTGAAAATGTGCAAGGCCCCCAGGATCCTGCAGAGTGATGATTTAACACAGGCGTCTGGGGGAGAAAGCTCACCCTCCAGCAGAACGCTGACCACAGCCTGTCTCCACAGTGGACCCATGTCACTCCCCACTCTGGGGGCAGAGTGACAAAGAAACAGCACATTTCTGTCTTCATCTGGAGTCCTTGGCAGAGGCCCGCCTCAGCTGGGGTTCAAGACAACACAGACTTGTGAGTAGAAAGCACTCTGACCAGGGCACTACAGCGGCTCGCACAAGCGTGGGCACGCAGGGCCAGGCTGGAGTGAGCCTTGGCGGGGGGCTGGGCAGGGATGAGCCCCATGGCGAAGGGCGCCCAGGGATGAAAAAGAGCCGCCCTCCCCCCCCCCCCCCCCCCCCCCCCCCCCCGGGCCCCCCCCACTCCGCAATTACATACGTAGCAAGTTTGAATGTCAACAGCTCCTTTCCAGGTTGTTTTTTTTCTTTCCTCAAGTAATACACCCCACCATGTCTTTCCTTGGCGGGCTCCTCCTTACCCCACGGGCGGAGGGGCACATAGTAGGCACTCAAGAAATATTTGCCCAGGGAGTGAATGGACGGTAATCCAGCACTAATCCCCTCTCTTCAGCTCCCCACCCCCAGGAAGAAATAAAAGATGTCCATTTGCGGCTCGGCCACATTCAGGCAAACTTCCATATTGCTGCCAAGTCCTGCCATCTGCCACCTCCGAGGTGCAGGTGCTGGGCAGCCTCGGCACCCACAAAGCCCGGCCGCAGGCACAAAGGCCCGATGTGCACTGATAATTGCTGCGTGTACAGCCCGCCGGCCGGCCAGGCTGCAGCAAGTTTGCTGGGTCTGCTGAGATTTGCATACAGATGGCCAGTCGGCCGCACGGCCGCCCGCCGCCACCGCGCCACCGCCGCCGCCCGCGCCCCGGGCGGAGCGGCCCGCAGCCCCTTTAGAAGTGCGCGCGGCTTTGACTGCAGCCTGAGCCCGAGAGAGGCCTCATTCTGCCTGCCCTGAATAGTCAGTCATTCAAGGGGCTGCTTTGAAATTTGAAAAGAGAGAGAGATTGAGAGAGAGAGTGTGAGAGAGACAGAGACTGAGAGAGATTGAGACAGAGACTGAGACAGATTAAGAGACAGAGACAGAGACGGAGAGATTGAGAGACAGAGAGAAAGAGATACAGAGACTAACAGAGACTGAAAGACAGAGAGATGGAGACAGATGGAGAGATAAACAGAGAGGGAGACAGCGAGAAAAGGAGACGGAGGAGGAGAAAAAAGCCAATTGTCTTCGAGACAGCGTTGCGGTGGGAAGGGAGCCGGGGTTTCCAGAACGTGAGGAGCCACTCGGACTGCGAGGAGACACGCGTGGAGACGCGACCTCGGCCGTGGGACGTTCGCTCACTCCTGCTCCTGGTTGTCGGAGCAAGGGTTTTTCAGAGTCCCAGAGGTCCAGGACGCAAGGAGAGAGAGGCCCCGGGGGAAAGAAAGGCACCCTGTCACTTTGACATGTTAAAGGCAGGTTGCAGCTGTTTTGAAGCTTAGAAAAAGGAAAGAAAGAAAAAAATCCATGCACAAAAATTAATTTTAAAAATCACTGTAATAAAAAATAAACTCTAAAGGTTACGGGAGAAGCGTCTCCAAAGCAAGTCCTCGAACTCCCTGAAACTGCCCGCGGGCGCAGTCCTGGCTCCTCTTCGCCATCCGGTTCGGTCGGGAGCAGCCGCGGGCTGCGCAGCCGGGCCCGGACGGCGGCCCCGCAGCAGGTGCTGGGCCGGCAGCCGGCGACGCTGGGGAAGGACCCGCGGCGGCAGCGGCTGCTCCGCCCGCTCGGACCCGCGGCCGCGCCTGCGCAGCAGCGTCCTCCCGCCGCCTCGGCGGATGACCGGGACAGACGAAGGAGAAAGGCGTCTTTCAACGCCTGTTGCCTCTCGTGTCTTAACTAAACGAAAGGGAAACAGAAAAGCAACAGGGAGGAGCTATTTCTCATTTTAAACCTGCTTCTGCCCGTGTCGTTTCTGCACGAGAAATGTGGGAGTCAGCCTCGACTTCTTCCCCTCTCTCCCTCCCAGCCCCCGGCACCCCCCCCCCGCCCCCGCACCCAAGCAGGCCCCAAACCTCGCGTCCCCAAACTCGAGCGCTGCCCGCCCCGCACCTGCCCCTTCTCCCGCCTCCCCATGGCTCGCCTGGACACCGGCACGGCTGCTCTCCTCCACCCCTAACTCCTCCGCCCCCCACCAGCCCGTCTCCCTCACTGCGGCCAGAATGTCCCAAACACCACGCAGTTGTCTCTCTCTTCCTTAAAACCATTCATTGACCCATGATGGTCGTCTAGAGAATAAAGACCAAGTTCTTTCGCTTGGCATGGAAACCCCCATGGTCCAGTTCCTGTTCCTGCTCCAGCCCCGACCCTCCCCGCCCTGTCCCGTGCCCCTCGATTCCATTCTAGTCTAGGCTGTTCCCCCCTGCCTCTTGGCTCCCGGGCGTGGGCCCTCTCCTATCCTGACAGCACGATGAAGGCTCCTTCCTTCCTCCCGCCCACCCTCCCTTCCTTCTTCCATCCCAGCAACAAACACGTTATTGATGCCAACACTACCACGCATGATATCAGGTGCTGAGGATGAAGAGATGCAGAGAGGAGCAATTCTGTCCTCCTCCACCTTTCCCCGGGCGGTGAAGCCAACGAGAGCAGGTCACAGTAGCATCTTCTGCTTTGGTACCGTCTCTTCCCCGTCCCCAGCTGGGACTGTGTCGTTTCTAGCCCCGTGTTTCCACGCTATGACTGTTTTTACATCAGAGGCAGATAGCCATGAACTCAAGACCAGCGAACTGCTAAACTGAAGGATATTCCTCAATATTTTTACTCTGCTTTTCACATCAGAAACCATGCCAGGAACTCGGGGAAGTCATTCATGGAGGATCAATTCTATAAAAAGGAAATTACTGACAATGTGAGCTAGATGTGAACATAGCTTTTATGATCTCTTTTTCCTTTGGCCGCTTGAAAAGCCAGAGCAAAATTCACATTAGAAGCTGTATTTCCTTCTTTCAACAGTCTTTAAGCTGAATGAACGAGACTGTGAGGTATTTGTGTGATTTTTAAAAAGAAATTAGCTCTGAAATTGTTAATATTTTCATGCTTATAAACATATCCCTCCTTGCTGACTCTCTCTGAATGACTCTATACCTGTTTTCACTCACTGTGAGTCTTGCATGGACTTTGGCTAAAAGCAATACAATATAAATATTTATTTCTTTTTTCTTTCTTTCTTTTTTTTTTTTTGAGGAAGATCAGCCCTGAGCTAACATCTGCCACCAATCCTCCTCATTTTCTTGCTGAAGAAGACTGGCCCTGAGCTAACATCCATGCCCATCTTCCTCTACTTTATGTGGGATACCTGCCACAGCATGGCTTGACAAGTGGTTCGTAGGTCGGCACCCGGATCCAGACTGGTGAACCTGGGCCTCTGAAGCAGAAGGTGCGAACTTAACTGCTGCACCACCGGGCTGGCCCCTAACCAGAAATGGAAAGATGTACTATAGTTAAATAACTGTCATGGGGAATAGACCTCCAAGGAAAATGGTTTCTTTGGGGGCTGAAGCTGGGTGGCTTTTGGTAATGATAACCTTTCACTGGGTTTTAGCTTATTCCTTCATAACACAGCAATTGGAACACCTATTCCAAGGGTGGGGCATGAGGGTAGGGTGGGGTTGGGAATGAAAAATCATAAATATGAGAAAACAATCTAAATATTGTAGGTGATTTCAGAGTGTTCACATTAGCCAGTTTGATCTCCTTTTCACCCTAACTTTGCATCATTATTGGAAACACACTGTGGTAAACATAGAGAAGAGAATCAAAGGCAGAGGAAAATGGCAACCCTGTTACTAGGAACGTGCTTTGGACTAGGTACTTAAGCTTGCTAAGCATCATTTGCCATAGCTTTAAAGATAATAACACCTACTTTCTAGTTTTTTTTAAGGATTAAGTGAAATAATGTATGCCTAATGCAGTATCTGGGAAATACTAGGTGCTAAAAAAGTAATTATTATTATTTTATTTATTATTGCCACGAAGGAAATTTTAAAGAGGTGAAATAAATTTATACACAGGTGGGATCTTTTACCCACAAGAAAGTATAAAAAAGAAACAATTAATTATTCTGCCTTAGCTGCCCTGTTTGTAACTGTACTTCCATTTATAACATTTCCTCTACAGCAATTTCACAAGCATAACGTTGTACTAACTTTATTTAGAGTGTGAAACGTTTTGTTCCTCTTTCCAAGTCACGTCAGGAGGCAATAAGCTATTGACGTATAATGTATTATAAGGCATCGTTCAGTTCAATTCAATTTAATTCTATTCAGCAGATGTTTCTAGAACGCAACAGACATTTCTAGAATAGCAAGCCACTATGATATGGGGAACATAGAGAAGAAGAGTATAAGTAATGTGTTTAGGAGATGTGAATGGATTCCTATAGGAACAGACTTGGGTGTCCGGTGCCCCTGACTCTGGATCCTGCCCTGTAACTTATTGCAAGGCCTTGAGCAAGTTATTTGGTTTCTTTAGGCTTTTCTTTCCTCAACTGTTAAAGGGAAAATAGCATCTTATCTTGCAGGGTTGTCGTAAAGAGGAGAGTGGAGACAGGTAGGATGCCCAGCAACGAGGGCACAAGATCCTTGCAGGCCATTTTAAAGGATGGAGGGATGTCTTGAGGCCCTAAGAAGACTGGATGCTTTGTGAGTGGAGCCCTGGCCGCGGCGACTTCCCCCATCAATGGGCGTGGAGAGGGGTTCCCCTACTAGGAGGCTCTCCATGGCCTCTTCTCTCTGCTCCAGGCCAGAGGTTACCAGAGCCGTGGGCTGTGAGCCAGTGGCGATGACAGGTGTGGGCAAGGTGAGTCAGCTTTTCAGTGCCACACAGACCTGAGCTGCTCGGAAAATGAGCACCTCCGCAAGCCTCACTTTCTTCCTCTGACAAATGGGTAGAAAATGCCTCCTTGAACCACTTCACAGGGTGGTGCAAGAGCAATGCGACGACAGAGGAAATGGTTCTGTAAACAGTAAGTTGCTATACCGGTGCTAGAGGTTGTTACCAGTTCCCCAAAAAGGGAGGGAGGCACAGAGAAAATCCCATCAGTTAATGAGCTTCCAGAGTTCTGCGTCACTCTTGCAAGGGGATTTTATTATAATGAGCAGGGGAAGGAGCAAGTGCCATTCCAGTCTACAGCCTTTCCACTCCAAGTGTGGTCCACGGACCAGCAGCATCAGCACCACCTGGGCGCTTGTTATAAATGCAGGGCCGTTGTCCCTATCCCGCACCTACCCAATCAGCACCTGCATTTTAACACAATACCCCACGAGTCATAGGCACATTAAAGTTTGAGGAGCATGGTCTCTAGGCCTTAATGTTAAAGAGAAAGAGTTGATGACAACGCGCTCAGCAGGAAATTAACCAGCGCTAGACAAGAAGTGCTGTGTCCCAGGAGGTGAAAGGCCATGTGACCTGCACACACCTTTGGTCCTTTAGAGTTGCTTGGGACAGTGTCAGAACTAATTACAAATAACAAAAGAGAAGGGAAAAAAAGAGCGAGGGAACACCTTCACACAAAAAAAGGCTGGAGAATGTCAGGCTGCCTCAAATACGGGGTCGGGAGGCAGTCGCTGTTCTCTGGGGCTCAGCTTCCCCAGGGGCTCCTTCAGCCCCTGGGTGGTTCCGCCCTGCGGGCACGTCTGTTCCTGGGACAAGCCGTTCAGGTGCTCCTTGGGCAAACCCAGGCAGAAGGCCTGGCTCAGCTGAGCCTAAATCCTTTCAAAGATCCTACTTCCCTCAATCCACATCACAAAGGCTTCTAATGAGGAGCTAGCACTTAGGAACTCTTTGTTATCAATTAGTTAACCATTAGGTCAACTCACACTTATTGACGGCTGGACTAACTACACTTCGAGGCACCCTGACATTTTTACTGTTACAAGATAAATCAGAGGTGGGTCTCATTGTCTACCCAGGCATTTTCATGCTTTCTTACCTTTCCACGAGGAGTTCCTCCTGCTTAGAAACCTTTCTCCTGCATTCTCCTCTCAATTTAACGCTTAATGAGGTACTTATCCTTGAAGACAGCTCAGTTGCCACCTTCTCAGTGTGACCCTGACTTCAGCAGGACTCTCAGGCAGTTTTGGATAAGGGTACGTTCAGAAGCTGAGGATCTGAAATGGGAAATTCGTTCTCTTAAAACTCAGTGACTCACGTTCCCGAGGGATCCCATGTACAAGCTTTGTGTCGCGGGAAAGGTGTTCAGCATTTACTGGAGAGCAGCTCCTTTGTAGCGGGCGCTTTCTAGGTGTTTTAAAGTGACTGAATTCTGTCATCCTTACAAGGGCCTGCCTAGGTAGATTATCATCCCCATTTTACACACAAAGAAAACTGAGACTCAGGGGAGCTAGGATTTATGCACAATATTCTCTATTCCTAAGCTCTGTTCCTTCTATCCTATGCAGATTTGGGGAGGAGGACGGGCGGGAGGGAGGGAGACCCTGTTCATGGCGGGAGCCCCCTGGGAAGTAACCACCAGGCTCTCAGATACCTGGAAGTCCAGTTTGGGAGGGAGCGTGCATGAGGATTTCTAATATGGGTCACTCAGATCGTTGTCCGTCTCTCACCATTCCATGGATTTCTCTTGGGTGGGCATCAGGATCCTCTCACTCCAAACTTCAGGACAGGCTAGGATGGGAGGTGCCTTCCAGCTATGGTGTCCACGATACCATGAGACTAAAGGAAAACCATATTCCCTTTTTTTTCTTTCTTGATTAGATTTCCTTTCTTTCTCTCTCTCTCTTTCTTTCTTCTCTCTCTCTCTCTTTAAAGTGGGTGTATTTAATCATTATAACTGGTCAGAAGCCAGAGATAGTTAGGCGTCTTCTGGTTGGAACAGAAATAGCCCTGTTAGCTGTGGACTGCGTCCAAGCTCCTGAACAGCCCCCCGAGAAGATCTCCATATAAATGGTTCCTTCAGGACTCCCCTTTGAATGCTTTCTTGGTCTTGGGGGTCTGAAATGGAGCCAATTTGAGAGAGTTCCAGGCATTTCCCCCAGGGCCTCCTTCCCAAAAGCTTTTCAAAGCAATCCCAGAGGTCCAAGCATCCTCTCTAACTAGGGACTCCCGCATGTGAGGAGTTAGGAAAACTTGCCTTTAGGCCCCTGACACCTTTGCTGGGACCCTCTAAAAGGGCACAGACCTGGCTGGTGTACCCTCTGGTGTAGAGATACCCGGGATGGTAACTGGCACACGCCAGTTTTGCAGTAAATGTTTGTTAGCTTTACCTGTGAAATACGTAAGCACTACACTGACATCCTCTGGAGCTGAGGCCTGTGCATATTCCCAAGTGCGCTGACCGCAGAAGGATTTCGTGGTGTCCACCTCTTGAATAAATGAAATAAACTAGTGACTTATATATGCTCTTAAATATATAAGACAATTTCAGTTAACTTGCTGATATTCCGAGTTTTCACAGCACCGATGTGAAACCTGGGGGTCTTGTGTGTCTGTTAAAATAATAGCAACAAAACCAAAGTCACTTTAATAAAGCACAGTAGGAAAAGGCACGGACTCGGCAGAAGTGGGTTTGAATCTGTGTTTTCTTACCAGCAGGATGATTTTTGATAAGTCACTTGGTGTCTTTAACCTCAGGTTCCTTATCACTATTAGCTATCTTAAAGACCTTTGCTCAAATGGAATAATAAGTATGAAAATATTTTGCAGAGTATAAACTTAATCATTCTTCCATTTACTTAGGCCAATTTTTAGAGGCTGGTGAACTAGCCTTTTATTTTACTTTATTTTTATTTTTTTGCAGAGGAAGATTTGCCCTGAGCTAACATCTGTGCCAATCTTCCTCTATTGTATGTGGGTCACTGCCACAGCGTGGCCACCAACAAGTGGTGCAGGTCCGCACCAGGAACTGAGCCCAGGATGCTGAAGTGGAGGGCACCGAACTTAACTGCTAGGCCATGGGGCCAGCCCTTAAACTGGGCTTTTTTTAAAAAAAATTCTAAATGAACCCAATCTGAATTAGTAATATTTTACTGAGTTCCAAATGCCTGTGCCATAGGTGGGGGGAGGCAGCTGAGGCCCAGAGAGGTTTAGTAACCGTTCTAGTTCTCACAGCTATGGTAGGTGGCCCAAAGTGTAGTTCTCTGGAATCCAAAACTCTGTGTTCTTATTTTCTCCTTCCCAGGGGCCAAAAGAGCAGTCAGTATACACCGTCTTGCTTTCTTTCCAACTAAGGTCACCATTGTGCTGTGTGACCTTGGGCAGTTCTCCTGCCTTCTCTGGTCTCTGCTTCCCCATCAGTAAAGTGAGCATCATGGACTTTTGAAGATCTTGAGGGCTCTTTCCCGTTCCAGTCTTTCAGCATTCCAGTTCATCTTCACCAGAAGCCCTTTCGGAAAGAGTGTGCTTGGTTTCAAAATCAAAGTCCCCCCTTCGACTGAATTGATTTCTTCTTCCCCTGAGCTGGGAGGAAATTTCTTTAAGTTCAGTCGCAGCTGGTATCTATTGTGCAGCAGTTTCCTTGCAGGTGGGGACAATATCTCACAAACATTTCTTGGTATCTTCTGAGGACCCCAGCACAGAACGGGAGTGGGGTAAGTGTTCAGGAGCTGTTTGCTGAATTGAAAATTCATCAGCCAAGGGGTCAGTAACTGATTCCCCTGTCACTAAAGTGGTAATTAAAGAAACTGAGGAGAACCGTGGAAAAATGACTGAGATACAGGACTGATGAAAACAGCAGATGTGGAGATGGTCTCTCTGACTCAACTGTGAAATGCATCCATCTGGACAAAGCTAAGAGTGGAATAACAAGAATAAATAGTAATAATTCCACCAGCCACTAATATCTGTTGGGCTTGTGTGTGTCTAGTGGTTTTCTAAGCTCTTCAAATAGATTATTCCACTTAATTGTCACAAAATCTTCATGAGGAATGTAATATTACCATCCCCATCTTACAGATGAGGAAACTGAGGCCCAAGGAGGTTCAGTAAGCTGCCTCGGGTCACCCGGCCGGCAGACAGCGGGGCTGGGATGCATGTCTGAGTCTGAGCACTCCTACATGTTAGGTCTTCCACAGGGATGAATTCAGTCAGTTTTCACAACAACCCACCTAGGGAGTTATTTTTATCCCCATTTTACACTTGAAGAAACCTGAGACTCCAAAAGGGATGCAGTGGAGCCAGGATTTGCTCTCTATCAAACAGAAGGTAACGGAAGATTGGCGACAAAGGCCGGGTGAGGCCCAGGCTAGGTCACGGCCTCGTCGGGCCCTTCTGCCTGGGCTCCAATCCCCGCTCTACTTTGTGAACTTGGGCAGGTTGTTGAATCCTTCTGTGCCTCAGTTTCTTCATCTATGCAAAGAGGATAATTTCAGATAGTGACACGTGCCTTGAAGAAAATTCAACAGAGGAACGGGATGGAATGATAAAACCACGCCAGGCACGTGGAGGACGGCGTCCAGCCGAGGCTCGGTGTGTTCAGCGGGCAGGAAAGCCCAAGCGGCTGAGCATGGAGAGAGGAGAGGCATGAGGGAGCGCTCTCTAAACGGAGAGCCTGTGCGCACTGCTGTGCAGTGTAGCCTTGGAGATTAGACTAATGCGGATTGCGCATAATATTTGGTTTCTAAACTTGTCCTTATGTTATTCATTCAGTAAACATTTTAGATGGAATTTAAATATGGAATGAAAGAAAAAGGAAATCAATTTCTAAAACTGCCTCACTCACTGTGGAATCTGAAAGTCCTATTTTCCTCGCTGGTCAGGGAACTGCTCATCCTCCATCATATTGTTCTTGTTGTCATTATAATGATGATTATATTAATGCAATTATTAAAAACTGTTGTTACCATTGATTATCGATTTTAAAAAGCATTTGCAAACTGCAAGGCCCTCATTTATATATAAAGAAGGAAAGTCCATTAATGAGCAAAGAGCTGGGTACTGTCAGCTGGTACTTTGATGTGTTAATTGCAAATCATTCTAATCTTACCATTTTTCTTGTTGAGGAGGATTCACCCTGAGCTAACTTCTGTTGCCAGTCTTCCTCTCTTTTTGCTTGAGGAAGATTGTCCCTGAGCTAACATCTGTGCCACTCTTCCTCTATTTTGTATGTGGGTTGCTGCCACAGCATGGCTGACGAGTGGCGTAGGTCCACACTGGGAATCTGAACCCGTGAACCCAGGCCGCTGAAGCAGAGAGTGCCGAACTTAACCACTATATCATGGGGCTGGCCCTTAATCTTACTATTAAAGAACAACTTCTGCTATGCGTGGGGTGAGCCTAGTTGTAAATACCCATACGATCTTGAAATTAATCCAACTCCATTTAGTTTGAACACCCCTACAATCTCCACTTCATACAACTGTTTATTAAGCATCTATTGCGCCCTCAGCCTTGTGGTCGGCTCTTTGGGAGAATAAGAAACAGTAAACTATAGGGTCCCTGTTCTCAAAGCTCTTAGAGACTAAGAGTAGATGTGTCTGCTTGAAAGCTAGAGGGAATGGGATTCAAAATTGGATGAGGTGGCTGCATGTGCCATGTGACTTTTTTTTCTTAATAGACTTTATTTTTTATGGCCGTTTAGGTTCACAGCAAAATCGAGAAGAAGATACAGAGATTTCCCGTATACTTTCTAACCCTGTAATCTGCACAGCCTCCTCCTTAATCCACATCCCCCACCAGAGTGGCACATTTTTTACAATTGATGGACCTACAATGACACAACATAATCACCCAAAGTCCATGCTTTACATTAAAGTTCATTCCTGGTGTTGTTCATTCTGTAGGTTTGGATAAATATACAATGACGCGCATCCTCACTGTGGTATCATACAGAGCATTTTCACTGCCCTAAAAATCCTTTCTGCTCCACTATTCACCTTCCCCTCCCCCCAACCCCTGCCATCTCTGATCTTTTGACTGTCTCTGTAGTTTTGCCTTTTCTAGGCTATCGTATAGTTGGAATCATACAGTCTGTAGCCTTTTCAGATTGGCTTCTTTCACTCTTTCACTTAGAAATATGCATTTGTTTCCTCCAAGTCTTGTCATGGCTTGACAGCTCATTTTTTTTTTTTTTTTTAGCATTGAATAGTATTCCGTTGTCTGGATGTACCACAGTTTATTTATCCACTCACCTACTGAAGGACATCTTGGTTGCTTCCAAGTTTTGGCAACTATATGAATGAAGCTGCTATAAACATCTTCCGTGCGATTGTGGGAAGTTATCTTATATCTTTGAGCTGCAATTTCTTCATCAAATAGAGGTAGTAATAGAGGCAGGATAACACAGAATTACACAACTGGACTGGAAACTGACTGGGTTCTCATGGTGGTGCTGACACCAGATATTGGACATGTCACTTAACCCCTCTGTGCCTCAGTTTCCTATCTGGAAAATTAGGGTGATAATAGTTCCTGCTTCATGAGTTTGCTATGAAGATTAAATTAGTTAATAACGTAAAGAGCTTAGAACAGTGCCTGAAAAATCATAAACTCTAAGGATTTGTTAAATGGATGAAATAAACAATGCCCATCTCACAGTATTGCTTTCCAAGTTAAATGAAGAGGGTATACAATGACCTCATATAGGACCTTGCATATAACAGACATTCAATTAATGTTGTTTCCTCCTTTCTTTGCTGGTATCCTTCCTTTCGAAGTTCTGCACCAGGAGCATCTTCTGTCTCCTGTTGTGTAAGAGATGTAGACCAGTGGCTCCGAAACTTGGTGGCATATTAGAATCACTCAGGGAGCTTTAAATATTCCCAATCTCCAAGCACACCCTAGACAAATTAATTCAGATTTTCTGGGAATGGGATCCAGGCATCAATGTTTTTCAAAACTTGTCTTGTGATTCCAATGAGTAGCCAAGTTGGAGAACCAGTAGTGTATAGTAACCATCAGGGTTCCAGCAGGGACCTGGAAGCGGTCAGGAAGCTTTCTTGGAGGAGGTCTTCTTTTAGTTGGCTCATACAGGCTGTCCCTTTGGCTCAACCCACCTCAGATGCTGAATTCATTCCTTCAACAAATTGTTACTGGCCCCTGTGATGTGCAAGGGATGGAGGGTACATCCCTGAGCAAGGCAAGCCAAGTCCTGTCCTCATAGAGCATACACTAGAAAATGGAGATGGGCGCATGTGCCAAAGAATAAATATGGTGCTAAGAAGAATAGTGATAAGTGCTATAAAGAAGAGGAAACAGCAAAGGTGTAGAGTGACCTGGGTCAGGGAGGAAGGCTCAGAGGGCTTTCTGCAAAGCTGACATTTGAGTTAAGCCCAGAGGGATGTAATGGTACCAGTTGTGTGAAGAAGATTCCAGGTGGAGGCCACAGCTTCATGCATCCAAGGGACAGAAACGCTGTGAGGCTGATGTACAGTCAGTGAGAGGAAGGCATGGACAGGAGCATGGAGAGGCAGGGGCCTGGGCTCACAGGTCCTTTTGGAGATGCTGAGGATTTTATTTCAAGTGCAATAGGAAGCCACTGGCAGCTTCAATGCAGGGAATATGATCTTGTTTACATTCTTGTTGTTGTTGTTGTTGAGGAAGATTTGCCCTGAGCTAACATCTGTGCCAGTCCTCCTGTATTTTATATGTGGGTCGCTGCCACAGCATGGCTGCCAATGAGTGGTTTAGTCCGCACCTGGGAACCAAACCCAGCTGCTGAAGTGGAGTACACTGACCTTCACCACTAGGCCACGGTCTGGCCCCAGGTTTACATTTTAAAAAGATGATCCCTGCTACGTGGAGCATGGTGGTTAAGGAGAGCAGTGAATACAGGGAGAACAGGCAGGAGGCTACAGGTGCAGCCCAAGCTGGAGATGACTGTGGTTTGGACTAGGGTGGTAGCAGTGAAGAAGGACAGCAGTCGTCAGATTCTAGAAGTGAATTTGATGAAAGATCAGTGAGACTTGCTGATGGATGGGACCTAGAGGGTGCTGGAAGGAGCAGCATCAAAATGACTCTCAGATGTTGGACCTGAACAACTGAGTGGATGGTGCCATTTGCAGATGGAAAGGACTGTGGGAAGAATATTTGGTGAGAGAGAGAGAGGATGAGGCAGGAAACCAACCACTCTACTACAGATGTGTAAACATGCCACGTAGACATGCAAGTGGAAGTGGAGAAGTCAGGTGGAGATCTCAGTCTTGGTGACGTCCGTGATTAGAAGGCATTTAAGCCATGGGATTTGTTGAGAGCATCCTCTGAGGCTTTACCTTGCCATCCTTTGAGCTTTTTGGCCTAGCTGCTGTTCCCCAAGCTCTGAAGGCCCCTTTCCCACCAGCCTGAGATGTGTGGTGGGGTCTTCTGCTGACCCACTTCTCTCTTCATGGTCTGGATGTCTTGGGGTTGGTACCCTTGGCCAGGTTGGGGAGTGAAGGGGTAAGGATTAACAACTCCTGTGCTCCTTGGGAATGCCAGGCCCATTCAGTGCCTGGGGTGTGGCACTCTGGCCCAGGAACATTTGGGAGAAGCTGTGATCTCACCTTGAAACAGCCATGAAATGTCCACCAGTGACATTACAAATGCTGAGCAGAAAAGCCATGGGAACAGGTTTCATCCAGGTTGGTTTAAACCACTCTTTTTCCTTCCCTTTCTCCAGAAGGTGAGCTGAGCTCAGTTGCCTCAGCAAATCCATCTCAGCAATCTTAAAGCTGAGCTTTGAATTTATTTTCCAGCCACTTATGGAGGCGGCACAGTGGAAAGAGCCGCCAGCTGGAGCCCAGCTGACTGGCTTTGTGATCTTGAGAAAGTCACTTCACCTCCGAGAGCCCCAGTTCCTTCATCTGCAAACGAGGGGGTCGGGTGGGTTGTTTGCGATGGTCCCTTTTAGCTCTAATGATCTTGTTTTTTAAAGCAGAGTCCTTCCTCCTCTTCTATTGAAGAAGTGAGGCAGAGAGAGGAGGCGAGGGAATCGCCTGCCTGGATAAAAGTGTGGCCTCCCAGAGCCCTTGCCTTCTGCCTTGGGACTTTCTCATCCTGCCTCTTAAAAAATAACAGGTAGACGAATGTGACGTTGGAAGACTTTCGTGGATTTCGAGATGGGAATTGACCAATACGTGTTGAGCACCTACTAAGAACCTAAGAATAACCTGGTCACTGGTGATCTAGAGATAATTGATCAAAAGAACAAACGAAGGACTTTTTCAAAAAAAGAAGACAGTTTATTTCCTGCTCTCAAGAAGCTCACCCATATTCTAATTGTGCAGTAAAGCATAATATTATCGAATCCTTACTGTGTGCTAAGTTAATGCGAGATAATGTGTCATGTCATTTCATTCTCTTCTAAAATGCTAGATTCCTCCTTTTCATTAATTTTCAGAATGACTTTGTGTCCAAACAACCTCTAAGGTAAACAATGGGGTTTTAGAAATTATTAAGAACTCATGGATTTTTATATATTTCACATTTCAATCCTTTTGTTTACTTTTCTTTTTCATACTCAAATTGTGTCATTTTTGGTCAGGGGCGATCCTTCATATTGGCTCTGCTGTCCTTTTGACACAACCTCAGTAATCTTTGAGAGCTTCATTGCTTTCTGGTACAATATTATTCCATTCTTACAACAATCCCAGAGAGATGGATGCTATTGTTATGGGCATCTTAGGGATGATGAAGCTGAGGATTGCCTGAAGCCACAAGGCCAGTGAAGGTGGAGCTGAGGTTTGATCTTCACCACCTGACTCCAGACTTTTAACCATTATACCACGTAGTCTATTAGAAGAGATAAGATTAACATAGGAGAAATAATTAGTAAATAGCAGAGTGTATTAAATTAATTAAACATGGAGGCCATCAGACTGAGGTGGCTCTAATGCCTTAGCAAACCAAAACCTATGCCTGTATTGTCTCAAGGTTAAGAAGTCAAAACCTAAGGACAACCAATCTCAACCAGCTGACTAGACTTTCCCAAACAAGGCACCTGCTTAAGCTGCAGCCAATCAAATCACGCCCTTGCTTTGCTTTCACGGCTTCTCTATAAACATCTCTCCTTGTCTCCTCTTGGAGGAGCTCTCCTAACCACTTCCCGTTTGGTGCTGCCCAATTGGAATTGACTTTTGCTCATGTCAGCTGCAGAAAAATTTTAATATGCCTCAGTTTATCTTTTAACAAGTGGCATGTGTCTTTTGATTAATTCATTAAACATTTGTTGATGACACCGGCCCTGTGGCTGAGTGGTTAAGTTTGCTTGCTCCACTTTGGTGGCCCTGGGTTCACCCATTCGGATCCTGGGTGCGGACCTAGCACTGCTCATCAAGCCATGCGGAGGCGGTGTCCCACATAGAAGAACTAGAAGAACATGTAACTAGGATATACAACCATGTACTGGGGGGCTTTGGGGAGGAAAACAAATCCTGCTTTACTGCATTGTTACTCTCTGCGTCTCCCTCACCTCTCTCTTAAAACAAACAAACAAACATTTATTGAGTTCTAATCATACGCCAAGTTCTGAGAGGGATAAGACGGGTCCCTGTCCTCAAGGAGCTCATGTTTCATTAAGGGCTGACCTTTGTGGTCACGACAATGGATAGGAAATGAATTCAGTGTGGACTGGGGAGGCCTCGGGAGTCTTCTGGGATGGGACTGGATCTGCCTTTGGAGACCAATTGTGAACTCTTCTGGGAAGAGGCATTCCAGGCAGGGGATGGCGTGAGCAACGGCCCAGAGGCAGGAAGTAGCCTGGCAGAGGAGGTGGCAGGTGCCCCTGTTGTCTCAAATCACTCGTCTTCCATATAGGCTTGACTACAAAAAGAGGGGAGAATCAAAGATCAAGCATGCTATGTCTATGACTCTTAGGTGGGAAAAGAACTTTCAAGTTCTGCCTCGTAGGGAAGCCCAAGGGCTATGGGAGGATTTCCCTCTCAAAGCTCTTCAACATTTTATTGTAGTTTCATTAAACTGTCCCCATACGGGAGGATAGTGGTGGTCCATTTTGCATGGGGACTAGAGTGGTGTGTGCGCATGTGTTATGTGAGCACTCTAAAGGTAGAGGCCACATCTTACTGGTCTCTGTATCCTCAGTGACCGCCATATAGTTGGTTCTTGATAATTTTTAAAAATGGAAATAAATTTTCTTCCAAAACATTTGTGCCCTTCGATTGCATATTTTCATTGTGTGTCCCTGAGAATCCATCACAAAGAGATAATCTGGGATACAGACGCAACTTTATGTCAAAGATGTTCATCATAGATGTATTCGTATCAATAAAACATTAGAAACGACCTAACACTATGGTCCGTTCTATGCTATTTTAGGTATGGTAGCCTTGGAACCTGGTGGAGATGTTAAATATCATGTTTATGGAGAGTTTTTAATCACATGACACTATTCTTAGGATATACTGTTGAGACATTCAGGGTATGAAATTATAAACACAAATGACCCTATCTATATAAAAACATGCATTGAAAGAAGCCTGGCAAGAAATACACCAAGAATGTCAGCAAGAGCTTCTCTCTGGGATGGTTCTTATCTTCTTCCTTTTGCTTTTCTTTATTTTCTATAATTAGTGTCCTTACTCTCATAATTGATAAAACAAAAGCCATATAAAGGATGCTCATTGCTCTTCTTTACCTACTGCCTCAATGTTTTAACAAGCTAAAAGCTGAGTGTTATTTTTGCTGCCTAACTCAGAACAGGGAAGTCAGGAGGGGAGGAGTGGGCAGGTGGGGGGTGGTCCCAGCAGAACAATTCTAGAAGAGAAGTGAGGTCACAGAGTTGGTGAGCTGATGGGCTGGGGGGTTCCTACCTTGGTGGCCCCCACCCCTGCTGCACGGCTACCTGAAGAGGTAGCTAGGCCAATGCTAGTGGAAACTGCAATTTTCCAGTCATTAGGGGCACAGTGGGCTGGGCGGTCAGCGGCGGCTTTGATCTGGTTAACCTCGCTGGGGGTCAGGCGGCTCTGACCCCGGCGGTGTTCTCACTCTAAAGCTGCAGCCGGGTCAGCGCTCCCATTGTTTCCTGGCCCACATTAACTCCTGGGCCAGAGAACAGGGCCCGCTCCCCACTGCCGCCTCCAGCCCAAGTGGGCCCGCTTTGTTCCCTCCCCAGCGGCCCCCATTGTGCCTACTGAGGGGGAAAAAGCCAGCGTTCATTTCCTTACTCTAATGGCTCCATCCTCTTCCAGCCCATAAGCATTTTGTCACTGTGACCCCAGAGGTTATTCGGGCCTTTTGATCTTGCCTACCTATAGCCAGGCTCCCCAGCTGCCATGAGGGGTGGACCCCCCACCCGGAGGGTGTGCCCATTGGCGTGATTGGCCCCAGCACAGAGCAGCTCAGCTAATGGGACTGGGAGACCAGAGGGGATGGGTTCTAGTGGGAGGCATTTCAGGCTCTCTCTCCACCAGAGCCCTCTCCCCTCACAGCGCAAAAGCCTCAAGGCCTGGGGGCCTCTTCCCTTGGGAAGGGGTGTACTGAGCTTTACCTTAAACCCCCAGCCCTCCACAGTCCCAGCCCTGTGACTGCCACTGTCTTCTCTCCCACTCTTGGCCCCAGCACCTTTTCCAGGATTATCTATTTTTTGTCTCCTGGAAGGTTCTCGCCTCCCTGATCCTCCACAAGTTCTCCACAGACTCCACCTTAATGGAACTCTTCTTGGAACTTGCAGTTCTGTGACGACATCTCCGCGCACAGTTACAGCTTCTTCCCCTCCCATCCGGGTCCACCCGACTGTGAGTTCCTCGAAGGCAGGTGCCATGCTTTTTCCCCTGTCGCACCCTCCACTTCCACCCCCACCCCACCTGCCTTCAGCGGTGCCTGAAACAATGAAAGTATAGCATTTAGTCACTTCAAGCCAGGTGTAAGGTGACTTTAGAAGGAGCTTTATGGAGCAGACAAGAAGAAATACAGCTTACGGACCAAACTCTTCTGAACTGGGTTCTAAAGTGTTGAGAGGTGGTAGAGGTATTGGGAAGGGTTTTGGTGAGCTTTTTAAAACATTGGAAGGATCAATTTATTTGCTTGTTATTTATACAATCAGAAATTGAGCACCTTCTCTGGATGATTATTAAATTGCTCTTAGCACTGGGAATGCAGAAGGAAGAAATCCTAGTCCCCGCCCTTGGTGGGCACAGTCTGGTGGTGGTAGCAGTACCTAAGTAGGAGAGCGAGACCCTCAGGAGGATGACAGGATGCATGCTGAATTCTACATGGAGAGAGACAGAGCTGGCCCTTAAAGGGACGGTAAAACCCACTGAGACAGATGTAAAGTGTTCACAATAACAAATTTATTAGGCAATATTGTATAGCCTGGGAGAATTAATCTATTTCCTCCAAAGTGAATAATCTCCAGTCAAATTCCAATTAATGACTTTGAGGAAATGACACCGAAGCATCAAACAGCAAGTTAAATGCAGCCTCTTCTCTCTGCCTCTAGACAGCCGGATGCACTTTATTGACATTTGTCTCTGTGCCTCTTCAGGAAATTTGGGCTCGCCCATCGGCAGCTGGCCAGAGCTGCCTCTGCTCTGTGCCAACCCTTTAGGAATCTACCTAGAGTCCCCTCTGTGGCAGGGTGGAGTCTGTTATTAGTCTATTAGCTGCTCCTTTTCGGCCCAGATTTAATACTGTCCAAGAGTAAACTTATGTTCTTTCATTAATACACTCGTTCGTTCATTCATTTCCAATCAATAATCTATTCTTTGTTGGTCAATGAGTTATTTTCATGTATTCACTCCACAAACACATTGTGAAGAGCTTGTAACTGTGTTAGGTTCAGGAGATACAAAGGGAATACAAGGTGGTCTCTGCCCTCTAGAACATTATTTCAGTGAGGGTCAATGACAAGGCCACCCGAGAAGTGCCGTGATGAAGAAAACACGAGGTGTTAGGAGAACCCTCCAGAGGAGCCTTAACCGGGTCTGGGGGTAGCCAAGGAAGGCAAAAGCTTTGCTAGACAGGATTCTACCTGAATGAATCTTGAAGGCTAAGGAGTTATCAGCCGGGTGAGGAAAAGGGGTGGAGTGGAGAATCGCATTGGAGGTCAGAAGGAAGACCCTGGGAACAGTGAGGAGATTGGAAAAGGAATGCAGGCCAGCCCAGAGTGGGCTCTGGCCCTGCGTTCTGACGGGCCCCGAGGGCACGGAGATGTGCACTCCCTTCTGTCAGTGTGGTCCCTCTGCTGGAACTTCCCACTTGACCTGGGGATGAACCGGCTCTGACCACCACCTCTTGACAGAGGCTGCGTCTGAGTACACCCTTGTACATGCCACTTTCAAATGGGACCTGCCTCTGTCATTTGTAAAACACCCTAGTAACGCACAAAAGTCTCACTATCCTCCAAAATGTTACATTGTTCTGTGTAGAAAATTTTTGAGAGCATTTACTGGTTTCAGACGGTTCTGTATTCAGTTGGGTGGCATCCTTTCCCTCCCACCCTCCCAGATATGTGGATAGATGCCTCTGAACGTGCTGTCTGGATCTGAGGCAGAAAGATAATTATTTGCCTTTCTCATAAGGAAAAGCTAATTACTAGAAGGAACCCCGGCATAATTACACAGTTAGACTTAGTGTCTTTGTCCACATTGCTTCCTGACAAAGACATCCCCGTTAGCCTCTAGCCATTTGGAGGAGGAGGGGGTGATCATTTCTGGTTCTTTCTACCTTGGCCACTCTGTGGCCTGTTCCTGACTGATGGCCCCTCGGGGTAAGTAACCAGGGTAATAGGAAATAGGTGCCTGGTAATAGGAAAGGGAGAGTGGTAACTTATAGACATTTGCTCCTCCCAGTAATCCCATCAGGGAGTTACTAGAGCCTTCCACAGGTGAGAACATTGGTGCTCAGGAGGTCATGTCACTTGCTCAAGGTCTCTGCCTATAAGAGTTGGAATTGGAATTTGAAAGTAGGTCTCTGGCTGGAAACTTGTGGTTTTCCCTGTGGCAGGCTCGCTGTTGGATGTTGACCCGGTTGTTGGGGTGCCCCATGCAGAGAGGCAGTGAGGCCAGGGAGGGGATGATGAACTTGCTTCTCAGTAGGACTGGGCCAGGCTAGCCATGACCTGGAGTTGAGGGCTGGGCTACGGGTAGGCCAGAGAGGAAGAAAATGTTTGAAGTGATGGAACACTTACTCTGTGTTCGTGTAGGGGCAGGCACACCAGTGGCAGGGAGGGTGGGATGAGAGATGTGATCCTCAGGGTGAGGGGGTCTTACCAGGGACCTTCATATTCCTATAGGTCCATGGTGCTCCCCGCACAAATGATAATCAACCGACAGGGTGGGAAACCCCCACAGAAGAAGGCCCTTGAAGTCTGGGTGATTTCTCCACAAAGAAATGGGCCAGGAGGCAGCGTGAGGATATTCCAGGCACAGGAAAGAGCAAAGCATTGAGCAAAGGCCAAATGCACGCTGTTGCTGGAAGTGAGTAAAATCTAGGATGGGGGCCATTTTGTTGAATGAGTAGCGACTGCTGACCACGATCTCATAGGCCCACTGGGATTTCTCATCTGGAAGTGGAAGAAGTTGGACAAGGTGATTTTAAAACTTCCTTCCTATTTCGACACTCTGTGAGTCAATGTTTAAAGTACGTTCAAATATTTATAATGCTGTTTGGACACATCTATCGAGGATCTTAAACTCTTCATACACTTTGACCTAGTAGTTGCACTTTGTGGGATCTTTCTGAAGGCAATCTATAAACACGTATGTTCATTACAGCATTGTTTATAACAGGGAAAAATTGAGAATAACCTAGAGATCCAACAATGGGGGATTCACTATGTAAACTGCGTTCCATTCTCACAATGGGTATTTATACAGTTATTGAAAGGATGTTTACGAAGACTTTCTAAAAACAGAGGGAAATGGTTACGTCATAACATTAGGAGGGAGTGACAGGATATAAAATTGTGCATTTAATCACAACTATGAAAACACACAGTCTCATAAAGCAGCAGGCACACAATTACGAATAGAAAAAAGCTAGAAAGAAGTATTAATGGTGGTCATCTTTGATTGATAGAATGATAGGGGATTTAAAAATTAATTTTACTTCTCTAATAGAAAAGATCAACTTTATTAATGTTTTAAAAATGAAAATGCAGAACAATGGCAACAAAAATAACAAAACTCGAGAGGCAGGGCCAGACTGTTCTTATCCCTTTTCTGGCAGTTGGGGACTATGGCTGGGTCCATGACTTGGAAGAAGGCAGTTTCAGGCCTTGGAAGAGGCTTGGGGAGGAGGACAACTATGCAAGGAAGCCCTCGAGACAGCCGTGGGGGACCCCAGACCAAAGGGTAGGTTTCTTAGTGATAAAGCTCCTCAGAGCTCTGACGGAAGCGCTCAGGGGCAACACTGACTCCCAGGCATCCGTTAGGACCTGATATGAAGAAAGTTGTGATTCTGTCTATCCAGGGTTTTGTGAAATGTTACAGTGGCCTAATTTCTATCCTTAAACTTCGTGGGAAACAGTAGAGGCTGAGAAGTTTCATGGCAGAGCCTAGACTTTGGGTCAGAGATTCAGGCTCAAATCCTGCTTCTACTTCTTATTTCTTCTGGGATCTTAGGTTTCATCCGTCAAAGAGGGAATTATAACACTGACCCCAAAGAGGTAGGCACAGAGATTTCAATGAAGTGCTGTCTGCAAAGTCTGCCTCGGAGGAGGGACTCAGCCCAAGGGAGCTCACGTCTGTAGGATTCTTCTTAGCTGTCTTGCAATGTGTCCTCCTTTGTTGGTGAGAGATGCATCCCTGGTTGTAAGCGCTTGCTGTGCTGATCTCAGTTTTAAATTGACCAGTTTGGTCAATGACATGGCCTAGTAGGCAGGCCTTATTGTGTGAACAAGCACTAAATTAGTCCTGCAAAGGAAATTGCTTTACTGATGTCCTGCACTGATACCAACGAGAAAGTCCCCCTTCCCCCCAGACAAAGCCGATGGCCGATAGCTTCCCTCTGCCCAGGGGTTCCACAAGATCTGAGAACTGGAGGCAAAATCAGCTTTCGCCATGTCAAGCAGGGTTCCTGGCACGGCTCCCAGGAAGGCGAGCTGGCGCACCCTTCTGCTCTGGTCTCCTACCTGCCTGGCTCCAGTTCAGTGAAGTTGTAGATTCCTTGGATATGAGCAAAACCTCCCCATTGTTACCAAATGGGATTTCACAAAGGTCGATGATACTTATTTTCCCACCAGATGGCTCTGAGAAGCCCTGGGAGGCCCAAGATGACCCAGTAAGCTGGAGGCTTAGCTGGCGAGGATTTGTGGGGTTGTGAGGGAGATTGCCATGTCCAGAGAGACCACCCTGATTAATGCCCGCCATTCTACCACAAGAGCTCCAACTCCACAGAGCCCAGAAGGCCTTAGACTTTAGTCCTTCTTAAAAGTTGACCTTGTGGGGAAGGTCACATCCTATGCCATTGTTAGTAACTGCTATTAGGTCAGGTTAATAGGAACAAGTAAGGAGAGGGTGGTGGCTAAAGGTTCTGACAAGTAGGGCCCTGCGAAAGTGAAGCCAAGCAGGACAACAGTAGTGGAGACGCGGTAGACCAGCCCGCTCTGATCCTCTGGGGTTTAGATTTCATCCGCTTTTAAATTTAGTGTATGTGAAGCCTAAAGAAAGATTATGATTCAGGCAGGAAAGAATCTAGGAGGATATCTCAAATGAGGGATGGGTGGGTATGGGGTGGGGTCAGTGAGACAGGAGGTACTAATGCATGATGCATGGGAAGGGAACATTGGCTGTTCATCTAGGAATTGGGGAGGTGGGGGCTGAGATAACATCCAGAGCCAACTTCATCCCCAAATGGTTTGCCTTCCATTCTTAGAGTCCGACTCCTGGGAGGAAATCCAGTGATGACCCTTCAAGAGAGTTATAGTTGTGGTCCAAGTCCTGAGCCTTCTGCTCCGCCCCGTCATCGAAACAGGCTTCGCCCACTGCAATGGAGAGGCTGCTTCTGATAGGCTGATCTCTGGGGGACACCAAAGCATCGGATTTTCACGGAGTCAGGATCGGCTGAAGAGACAGCAGGAACTATACTGCAAAGTCAAATTCATTACCACACAACTATTCATACATTCATCTGCGAAGCAGTTACATAAAGCCTCCTAATCTCCCTGTCCACCTGGGCTGTCACTATGAAGAGGACCCTAGTGTGTCCGAGCCATAATTCTAAGATGGGGAAACTGAGGCCCAACAGGGGCAGTGACTTACCTCCCTTATAGTCACAGAAAGAATTAGAATGAGTCCCTAAGTCCTTCTTCCTTTGACCTCCAGACCCATGTCCTTCCCACCGTGCCACCCCGCCTCTGACCATGCCCCCAGGCAGAGCTCCTCGGCGTGTCCTGCCTCTTGTGTACAATTGTGAGGATTTATTGTAGCCGGGATTTTGTTTCAAGCTTTTAATATGATTAGCAAACATCAAATATCAAAAGCTTATCTAGTAAACACCTCCCGTCCATGCCGTGGATGTTATGGTCAGCCTTGGATTGAAGTCGAGTCACATTTCAAAACAGATGCAATTTCAAGAGGCCAGAGCGAGGCCGCCCACATCTGTGGGCTGTGATCTTTCGTGTGCAGTAAATGGCATTGTTGGAGAGCTCGGCTGGAAAACATCAGTCTGGTCAGCAGGACCTGCTTACAATGCCCGGAGCTTTCCGGGGGATTTTAAAAATGCAGTTGAGCACTCCCAGTCTGGTGGATAGTCTGCCGGGGCAAGGACAAGCTGTCCAGTTAGGGCTGGGATGTTCAAATTCAATATTTATTATCTTTGACCAAAATCCAAGTGATACTATTAGGAGCAGCAGGGTTTCCAGGAACAATTCTGTTGGGAGTGGAGGGAAGGAGATGGTGAGCATCTGTAAAATAAGACTGTGGTGCACCCCCCAATCTCCTCATGGACGCCAAAGGAAGCACACTTCCATCCTTGCCACAGAGGAAATGAAAAAGAAAATTCTTTGTCCCGTTTGTGACTAAAAGTGAGGCAAGAACCTGACTCATGCTCAGTATCCTTTGGGTCTGTAAATACTGTGGCTGAATGTGGTGCCTTTTCTTGGATGTATCAGCACCAGACGTTGGGCTCTGTCTGGTGTCCACTGAGCACCCCAGCTCATCTTCAGGGATGCAGGGTGTATTATTTGAGTGGGCGTACGTGAGAGTTTGAGTATGCGTGAGTGCCTGTTCTTCCTAGTGATTCCAGTCCCTGCAACAGGGCCGCCACCATCCCCCCAGTGGCTTTCCCTTTCTACTGCTCACATGGAAAGAAGGAGACACTCTATCTGGGGGGCTAATGTTTCTCCGGGCGTCACAGCCCATGGATTTGAGTGACCCATTCCAGCTGTTTCTGGCAGCAACTCCGAAGCTGGCTGTAGCCCGGCGGGTGGCAGGGTGGTTTACACCGTGGAAAATGCGTTCTTAATGGGGCAGCAGCTGCCACTGGCAAGAGCTCGAGGAGTTGGTGTAATGAGAGAAATTGTTCTCTGCTGTTGGGTCTGGCAGATTTCACCCATAAATGAAGATTTGCTGCTTCCAGTAGGGGAGGCATTTGTTTGTTTAGATTCCTAGAATGATAAGGAGGTGGGGCTGACCCAAAGAGAAAGTTAGCAAGTACTCCAGTGAGAAACATTGCAATGGCATGCTCAGGATTCGAGCTGGATCTGAACGGGGCTGATCCAGGTCCCACCTGCGGTCTGCAATGTTGCTGATGGTGCAAGTGCCCTGGGTCTCTCAGGATGAACCCCATTGTAGGAGCTGAGGAATCTTGGAGGGCACAGGAGCGGAGGAAGAGGGGAGGACTCATGAGACGGGCCTTTGGAGGGGTGCCCCTGGAAGGGATTTTCAAAACTACTCTTTCATCATCAGATACCACAATGGCCAAGGGTTTAGGTTATTGGCATCATTTGGTCTATTACATTCAATAAGGATTTCAGTTTTCTTTAATTTAGTTTTTAATTTTGTATCAAAGTTATACATGCATATTATTGGAACAATTCTGCAAGTCTTATGAAAAGCAACAGCTTCCCCCAACTTCTCCCTCCCTATTTCCTTTTCCCCAGAGGCGATGACTTTTAACTCTTTTAGTTGACTCTTGTCATTTTCCTCCACTTCTTCCACTAACATGTTTCTTGATGTTACAGTTTGAGGAATAATCTATTGGCTTCCCACTAGGGAAGATGAAAATTTAGCTTTTTTTGTGACTTCCCAATGTCTGTTGACATAAACATTGCTTTCCTCCCTTACTTCACAACTTCGATAGGGACGAGGAAAACGATATGGAGCCCAGACGCCCCAAGCCAAGGGAAGAGAAAACTGTTTCTCAGTAAATTGTGGCAAATGTGGAGTTTGGGGCTAAAGTTAGCTATGTAAAGGATGCTCGGTGCCTGCAGACCCCAAAGCCATGAGATGTATTCCACAAAGCAGGAAATCTCTAGAAAAGCTGAGTGTTGGTAAAGTGTGTCCTCCTCCATCTGTGTATCCCTTGCAACAGTGGGTGAAAGAGAACCTAGTTGGGATTAGAAACACACTTTGCTCAGAGCTCAGCAGCCCCGGGAGGGGAGTGCAGGGGGCACATGAATAATGGAAAACCTATGGCAAATGCATTAGAAGGGAGCCATCTGTCCACCCTGCAGAGCAGATCCATGAAAATATGATTCGGCCCACAAGGTCCCGGAAAAGGAAAGGATCTGTTTACATTTGTGACAGGCGCTGCATGGAGCATTGTGCTCGGCATAAAAGAAGGTGCTCGAAACATATTTGTTTTCAATAACTGAAATAACTCATTTTGCAGATGGGTAAACTGAGACTCAAAGAATTAAAATGACATGCTCCGGGTCATGCAACAGATTAATGGCAGAGCTGGTAGAGGAACCAAGGTACTCAGGTACGCTTCGTCCCCCCACCTCCCTCATTCTCTCATATTGGTGTATTGAAGACTACTCAGTACAAGAACTGTGTTAGGCCCTAAGGATGAAAAAGCAGAAGACCAGACCCTAAGCCAGAGGAGCTAAGAGTCTTGTTGAGAGACAAGTAAACAGTTCAGAAGAGTGTGGAGTGTGCTGTGATAGAGGCAAATTTAGGCGAGGTACTTTGGGAAGACAGACAAGGGGAATTAACTCAGATTACTAATCAAGGAAGGCTTCCCAGAGAGAAGGATGATTGAGCTTGATCGGGAAGGAAGAACAAACTTCAGCTAAGAAGAATATGGTCAGCCTGTTATTATGCAATCGCTTGACGGAGTGTGTGGGGAAGAGCGGAAGCAGGAGGCCGGGGAGGAGACTTGCGTGCTTATTCAGATGAGAGATGACATGGGCTTGAACAAGCAAGACAGTGGCCAGGGGATAACGGAGGGAAGATGTAAGAAATCCTGTGGTGCGAGAACTGACATCACCCAGTGATTGGCTGGAGGGGTTGGGAGAGGGAGGTTCTAGACTGCCTCCCACGTCCCTGACTCCGTCACTTGCCTGGATGGTGCTGCCATTCACAAGGAGAGAAAACACAAGAGATGAGTGAGGTTTTTGGGGAAAGAGGGTGCATTCAGGTTTGAACGTGTAGATTTGACAGCTGCGAAATTTAAGTGGAAATGTTCAGTGGTCAGCTGGGTTTGAAGGGCTGTAAATACAGAAGAGAGGGCTGGAGAGGCGTCGGAGGCTAGACTCATTGTTGACGCCACAGAAAGAGATATCAGCCAGGGGCATGTGGCATGAGAGGAGAAGAGGGTTGAGGACAGAGCCCCAGGGAGCATCAATGTATCAGGGATTACGAGAAGGAAAATGCATGAAGGCATCTAGGAGACCTGGATTCTCAAAGGAAAATCCAGACATACAGGAGGAACTTCTCTCAATGAGAGAAAACAGATTTCAGGAAGGAGATGACAGTCAATGTGTCTAATGCAGCAGGAGTCTAGAGTGGAAGAGACTGATAAAGTCCATGAAGTCAGGCAACGTGGTCGTAGGTGAACTTTGGTGAGGGCAGTGTCAGTGGAATGGTGGAGGGTGGAAGCCAGAATTCAGCAGAGCAGAATTCAGTGAACCTTTGGGCAGCACACTTCCATGTCCTGTAGAAACTCTCGCTGGCCTTGGGATGAGTGAGATCAGTATGCCTTGAGGATACTAGTCTGCAATCCTCGCTCCCTGGGACCCACTGAGGAGCTTCCCTGGAAGACTGGAGGATGGTAAGTCCTGTCCGTGAGATTCCAGCCCAGGCTGAGGCCAAGCCAATTTGACCGTGAGAGAAGAGGGCACATTTCTGCCTTCTTGTGATGCTATGCCCTGGTCAATATTTGTTCTTCCTAATCTGACCAGTGCATATATTTATGAGCATCCAGTGGATAATGTTTGCTGGGTTTCCAGGTGGAGTTCACCCAGAGTAAGATATTGCCGAGTCGGGATCCAAGGATTAAGTACAACAGAGTTTCTTTCAACTCACTAAGACCGTCTCCTTCCTGATGTGAAGACTGAGCTAAGCAGTTTCATTTCTGTTCTTTAGTAAACAAATTGGCAAATCTTCTTGTATGTATGGTCTCGAAACCTTGGCTTGGATGAGGAGCTTGCCTTTATTTTTTGGATGAGAAAAATAAACGATATAGACCCCCAATAGATGTAAGAATTTCTGCTTGTTTATCTAAATGAGACATTTAGATACCAGGTAAATAAAAGATATTCGTGTTTTCTACCGATTATTTTCTGATTTTGGCTTATTTAATAGTTTCCTTTGAGTTTCCATGGTGGGGCTGTTGGAAAGCCAGTCCTGACTTTGGCTCAAATGGCACTTAACCTTTGTCATTAAAACTCCGCCTCTCCCAAAAAAGGATTGGAGAGAGCTTTCAGAATTCATGTCAGTGAAATCAAACCACTAATGAATAAAAAAGCCAAAGATGTGGGCCGGCCTGGTGGCACAGCGGTTAAGTTCCCACGTTCCGGCTTGCGGTTCAGTGGTTTGGATCCTGGGTGCAGACATGGCATCACTTGGCAAGCCATGCTGTGGCAGGTGTCCTGCATATAAAGTAGAGGAAGATGGGCCCAGATGTTAGCTCAGGGCCAGTCTTCCTCAGCAAAGAGAGGAGGATTGATGGTAGATGTTAGCTCAGGGCTAATCTTCCTCAAAAAAAAAAAAGAAAAAAAAAGCCAAAGATTTGAATCTCTCACATGAGGGAATAAGAAAAACCAAACAGGGAATTGGGATAACATAGTAAGTGTGGGTGAGGATGGCTTTGAGCCATCAAAAAAGCCATTTTGGTTTTGAGCTTCTTGATCCCAAGGCGAGAAGGAAAGCGGGCTGGATTGCATAATTGTCCATATCAAAATTCACACAAAAATATGGTCAGCAGTGACTTTAGAGATTAGGTAATCATCTATTTAGATGAAAGGGGAGCCATCTTGGATAAAGTTGGTATGGGAGATGTGAAGCCCCACCTGCTTCACACCCACCAGGTACCAGTGTTGGCTTTTGAGGAAGAGGCCAGGCCACTTTTCTCATTCAACACTTCATTTCACTTATGGGGAAACTGAGGCCAAAGGCGCCAACAAATCTGCTCAGTGCTGTTCATACACACATACACACATATAGACATAAACGATTTATAGATTATGTATCAGTTTCTTTTTACTTTTTTAACTTCACATTATATCATAAATGTTTTACCATGACATTAGGAATTTTTCTGTAGATGTGATTTTTAATATTTATATAGGATATTGTCATATAAATATATCGTTTAATGAACGTATCTGAACGATTGATTGTATTTTTTTTTGCAGGTAGAATCTGTTTAAAGCCATGTACATCAGCCCAGCCTTTTGAGGGCAGGCAAAACAATCCCAGGGACATTTTCTGGCTTGGAGAGCTTGGCTACACTTCCCACGTGGTGATATCTGGGCACAATGGACCCACAGTTTCTGAATTCCTTAGAGGGACTTCCATTGTTTCCATACTTTCTGGCTCTGAGGAAAAGACTGTCTCCTCTCCGCTCGACTTCTACATCTTGGGTTGCACAGCTTGGCTCTCTGACTGAGCCAGTAGCCCTCAGCTCTTCCCCAGTCAGCTGAGGAGCAAATGGGAAGCCATGGATTTTTCCAGCATCATCAGTAGAACCTCCAAAGAGGTTTTGCGTTTACCGAAGAGAAAGTAGATTCTTTGAGATTTTAGAATGGCCAACATGAAATCAAGTCATACAAGACTAACACATTAGGAAAGAATGAAGAAGGATGTTCAGAGGAGTGACCTCGGGTCATTGCCAGGTCCTTAAAGTGCCTTCTGAATCATCAAAGAAAGACTGCATGACTGCCAGGATGGTTATACTGTCAGGTTCAATTTATTATGTCTGGATGCCTGGAAAATTAATCCCTTAAGTATAAGTATTTTATTATTTATTTATGTTCTATGCCCTACTGACTTTAAAAATGAATCAGACAGAGCATGATATATATATATTTTTTGTACTTTTGTTAAAGTAAAATGTACATTCTTTTTGTTTTGTTTTGCTGAGGAAGATTCACCCTGAGCTAACATCTGTGCCAGTCTTCCTCTATTTTGTGTGTGGGTCACCATCACAGCATGGCTGCCAACAAGTGGTGTAGGTCTGTGCCTGGGAACTGAACCCGGGCTGCCGAAGTGGAGTTTACTGAACTTAACCACTAGGTCACAGGGCCAGCCCCACTAAAATGTACATTGTTTTAACAAAAACAAAAATCCCCTACTTTCCCCTCTCACTTCTTTTTTGCTCCTTAAAGGCATCCAGTTGCAGCACTTCATGCTGGTTTTCACATGATTATTTCCATTTTCTATGTGCTTATATTGCTATTTTAAAATTTATTAATGCTAGGCATGATCCGTATTGACTGTCAGTGCATCCCTGGTGGATTACCGTGTGTTTCTGGTTCTTGGTGGAGCACACTCAGAGTGAGATATTACAGAATCAGACTCCAGGAAGAATATTTCTAAGCTTCGGTTTACTTTAGTAGACCTGAGGGTTTAAATCTCTTATAACTATGCCCTTCATGTCCTCTCTTTCCATCCTCCCAATATAATTACTTCATAATTTGTAGTTCAATCAGCAGTCAGGATTTACATTTTTATTATGAAGGTATTGTTCACCAAAGAGTCAAGTACATTATTAGGAATATTTCCTTTTTTTATATAATTTTTTTGGTTTCTGCTAGAGTTCATAATTCTTTGCATAGGACTGCGTACATATTCTTAGCTTCCTTTTTATCTGTAAGGTTTATCAGTCGTTTTTGGGAAGTGCTTATATAAAGCAGATCATCTATCAGTTGCATTTTCCCACCTGTAGAGCTCCCTCCCGTGACCCTCTGTCTTCTGCTCCAGTTTGGGGTGCTTTTTAAGCCTGATACGCAGCTGTCATCCTGCGATGTGGTGGACTGCATGTTAAAACACATTCACTGTCACTTCCTGCGTGAAGATTATATTTCTGAGTCCTGTTGATATCAGGCTTAGTCCTGTACCTTGCCTTGGCCAATGAAATGTGAGGAGCAGTGGCATGTGTGTGTATCACTTCTGAGAAGAAAGTTGGAGCCAGAGGATAGCTTGCTCTGATCTCTTTCATCCTCTGCCATGATGGCTGTCAACATTTCAGATAGAGGATGCTCCATCAAGTCAGATCTGGAGTAAAGATGACATGGAGCAGAGCCATAGTCAACCCACAATGGACATGTAGCAGGAAATAAACCTTTATAGTTGTAAGCCTATTTTGTCTGGGTCACGTGACTTATCATTGTTGCCTTTCTGTTGGCTGTTCTGTTCCTAGTTGGCTTGTTCATTTGACTGATCTCTCTCTTTCTCTATCTATCATATCATATCTATCTATCTATCTATCTATCTGTCTATCTATCATCTATCTGTCTTTCTATCTATCTGTCTATCTATCTATCCATCTGTCTATCTATCATTTGTCTATCTATCTACAGATCTTTCTATTGTTTAATTCCTTATTTTGATTGAGCATAACTTCCTAAAAAATGGTGTATGGGATGTAAGATTTTTGAGTTTTGCATAACAAAAAACTTCTTTATTTTATTTTCACATTATTTAGTTAGTTTGGCTGGGTATAGAGATCTATGTTGAAAATCACTTTCTCAGGGGCTGGCCCCGTGGCCAAATGGTTAAGTTTGCGTGCTCCGCTGCAGGCGGCCCAGTGTTTCGTTGGTTCGAATCCTGGGCGCGGACGTGGCACTGCTCATCAAACCACGCTGAGGCGGCATCCCACATGCCACAACTAGAAGGACCCACAGCAAAGAATATACAACTATGTACTGGGGGGCTTTGGGGAGAAAAAGGAAAAGAAATAAAATCTTTAAAAAAAAAGAAAAAGAAAATCACTTTCTCTCGGAAATTCAAAAGCACTGTTTCTTTGTTTTCTAATATTCTGTATTGTTATTGAGAAGTCTGATGCCATTCTGATCCCCAATCTTTTTGATAGAATTTTCATTTTCTTCCCTGGAAGCTTTTAAGATCTTTCGTTATTTCAGTATTTTGAAACTTTACACTAATGTAACTTACTATGGATCTTTTGTTCTTCTTTTTTCTTTTTTTGATATACTTTCAATCCTGGAGCTCATGTCCTTCCCTTCTATGAAATTTTTTTAAAAAGTAATTATTATACCTTTAATAATTTTCTTCCCTCTGTTTTCTCTTTCTGTGAATAGTATTAGTCAGATGTTGTATATCCTGGATTGATCCTGACATTTCATCTTTTCTGTCCTATTTTCCAATTCTTTACTATTTAAAAAAAATAATTCAAAGACTCTTTAACTTTATTTTCTGATCTTTCTATTGAATTTTCTTTCTTTCTTTCTTTTTTGTTTTTTTTTACGTTTTCTCTTCATATCCCCCCAGTACATAGTTGTATATTTTTTAATTGTGGGTCCTTCTAGTTGTGTCATGTGGGATGCTGCCTCAGTGTAGCCTGATGAGTGGTGCCAGGTCTGTGTCCAGGATTTGAACTGCTGAAACCCTGGGCCGCCGAAGCAGAGTGTGTGAACTCAACCACTTGGCCACAGGGCTGGCCCCTCTACTGAATTTTCTATTTTAGCGATGTTGTCTAATTCAAAGGAATCACTTACAGGATAATGAAAAGGAGATGACTTTGAGGATCTAAATTCACGATGTTTAGCTTTAAAATTTGTATGAACCTTAAAGTTGCTGACTTCAGAGTCTCCCATCTCCTAGTGGCAGCCCCACTTGACAGTGAAGATGGTTTCCAGAAAGGAAAAGGACTTATCGAAGGTAATGTGCTGCCACTTCCTGCTTCAGGGTCAGCTGCCTTTCCACCACCATGTTATGCCTTTTCATCTTATCATGGCTAAAACTTTGTTCCAATTCTAAAAAGGACACTTTTTAAATTAGTAAACAATGAAGATTGGCTGGGTACCATTGAAAAGCGGGCACTGAATGTAACGGTAAATGAGCGTGACTCAGAGACCTGGAAATCTCGTTCGTCTTTTGTCTCTGACTTACATTCTGATTTTGACAAGTCATTTCATCTCTCTAATCCTTGGTGTTGTCATCTACAAACAGAGAAGCTTCTTAAGAGCCCTGGAAGTTCCATGGGTGCCTTGGGCCTCGCTGGCTTGGGGAGAGGGTTGAAATAGGGAAAGGGAGGTAGGACTTGGGGCCTCATTCTACTTCTATCACGGCGGTTCCACTCAGCTCTGTTTTTGTATTTGATTTTCATCTAAGCTTCTATTGCAAAAACAAGATCCTGTGGCTAAATGTTTGAGAACCATTGGACCAAGCTTCTCCAGGTTTTCTTGGGCAATGTGCTTTTCTCCCTCTCTGATTAGAGATGCTCTTTCAGAGACTCACTTAGACAGGCTCAAATTTATATGCTGTTGAGCTCTCTGGAGTTCCTATAAATTAGGATGCACATTGAGATAATTACCATTCTGGAATTCTAAGCACTTAAATACAAGTCAATCCTTATAACCCCTTTTTAAACCAATTGCTTCACTGCAGACATGGCCACTCAATATATATTATCGAATGCCAATGAAAAAGGAAACCCGATCCTGCCATTTTCCCAATTAGATGGTACAGACGGGGTAAAGCTAGAATGTCAGCCATCATCCTGCTGGCAGGATCTTGCTTCTCTCTGCGGAGTCAAACTCCGGTTGTCAGGCCAGGCACAGAGGTAGACCCGACAGCTTCTATCCCCTTGGCTCCAGAGAGTCACAGAATAGAACAGCTTGCAGTCTCTTGCCTTTGGGAAAGAAACTGGTTTCTGCTCCATTCAACCATGTTTACTAATCGTTAAAGGAAACAATAGATCCAGGCCGAACTCTACTATCAAATGTTGGGGCTGGGAGTGAGCAGATCAGAGTGGAGCCTGGCATTAAGGAGGCCAAGGTCAGTGCTGGATTCTACAGGACCAGAGAGACAGCTTCTCCAGGGCTCACCTGCTCTGTAAAAGAGCCTGGTGACGTGGAGGACCAAGGCAGAGAATGGCTTTAGGACTCTAAAGTCAGAATGACCTTCCTAGAAAGTCCTTAGAGATTATGTGATGAAACCTCTTCATTGGATACATGGAGAAACCAAAACCCAGAGAAGGGACACCCCTTACCCAGGGTCACCCACAAATCAATATTTCATTTCTCCCAGTCTATGTTTGTGAGTCCTCAGGCACCTCTGAACAGGGGCTGGGCACTTACACGAGGTAACTGACAAGGAACGTCTCCTTGAGGGGTAGCCTTGAGCAGGAGGGGTGAGAGGACTGGATTTTTCCACCATAGGCCATTGCTCAATAGGCAGAAGCCAGTGCTGCCTTAGCCAAACCCAGATTGAATTTATCACAGTGCTAGACTCTGGACCCCACACTGGACTAGGGACCTCAGAGAGTAACCAGTGTGTGTAGGAATTCCTTCCTGCCTCCCCTGGCTCTGAGCCCACACCAGTCTGTGCCTGTTGTTAAGTTTATCTTGAGTTAAAAATACCACCACACCCCAAACAGTCAGTCCTCGGGTCAGCTCTGTACTGAAGCGTTTCTGCTGTGTTTATTACTGACAGAGCATCCTGCCCTTTCTGAGGTTGACAGTCTGTGGCGCTTCTGACAGGGACGGAGAACTTAGACATATCGTTTACTTCCGCAAATAGTTATTCAATTAATGAGCAGACACGGAGAGAAGCAGGTTCATTTCCAGCCTCCCAGGCCATGGGCTTTGGTTTCAGGAAAACGCAGACTGGGCAGCAGATGGAATAAAGCCATCACCAGCTCTTAGGGCAGTTTCAAGATGGGTGACTCTCTCTGTCTTCTACAATTGTTGCCAGGGAGCAGTTTGCCCTTGAATCCAACATACCATTCCTAAATTGACAATTTCATTTCCCTCCCAGCCCGCCCCCTGCCCCAAAGATCTGCTGAAACCGCGAGTTCCATCTGAGAAGGCGGCGGGATAATAGGTGAGGTCCATCCATCCATCAGCGATAATGGTCACAGACACTCGCGACGCCTTTTGTCTGCTGGTTTCCCTGAGGATGCAGGCTGGGGACCTGGGGTATTTACTCTGCCTTTGTGTGTGTGTGCTTTTAAAATCAGTCCTCTTGTTTACTTTCCTGCCTTCGCCCAGGCTGTTTACTACTTTTGGAGGGGCCCGGCCACTAAGTCAACACGCATTAAGACCCAACATCAAAATGTCATAATGCGAATGAGCAGAATTCGGAAAGGCCGGGCACATTGGCTGCTCTGTTCAGTCCTGTTTAGTCTGAGGGTAATGAAGAGCTCACAGATGACCTGATTTCATTAAACTAGGTCAGATTCAGCTGAAAAGCGGCTATGACTCTCACCCAGTTATCCAGCGAGCCCTCCCTCCCTCCACCCCCGCCCCCACCTCGGGGCTTGAATGCTTTCTGGGAATTAACGCTGAGTTTTGTCAATACAGTAGCTAAATCTCCATGGAATAATTGGACCTTTCCCTTTGGCTTCTGTTTGTGCAGTGGTGAGGCCAGGGCTGGGAGAGAAGGGGGTGGAAGAAATCTGAAGTTGCCTTTTGGAGGACAGTAACGCAGGCTATACGATTCAGTTGTAGCCGATTTCTCCTGAGCCAAACATTCTGAGTTACAGCATCTTATCTGAGGGCTGTATTGACGGAAGCAGCTGAACCGACTCAAAGAGGAGTCACCATGCAAACAAGGCTTTCAATGTGTGCAGTCTCCCCAGGAACATGCAGGCCCTCTGCAGCTTCAGAGATCTCACTGTGGGGAGCAGGAAAGGGACAAGTCCGAGGGTGGTGGTGGGAAGCAGTGGGGTCTGAAGGGCTGCTGGGGGCCGAGGGGCTGTCCTTCTCTGGGCTCTGGAGGGCAAGACTGGGTCATTGGTGGGCATGCTGGGCAAGCAGGATTCAGCTCATCCACATAGAAGAAACTATTTCTAACAGTTAGAACTGAACGGAGGTTGGACAGGCTGTCAGATGAGGTCATTTAAATGTTAGACTTTATTAAGCATCTGCTTGCTACGTCTGGGCCTTTACTTTGGGCACTTCAGCTACCTTTTCTCTGAGCGCTACAACATTTCAGTTGAAGATGAGAGATGAGGAAACTGAGGTTTAGAAATATTAAGTGACTCAATTAGGGTCCCAAGCAAATACATGGCAGAAACAGGATTTGAACCCAGATCATTCTGTGCTCATGCTCTTTCCACCACCCCTACTGCCCCCCGCCTCTTGTTCCAGAGCAGGGGGTTTGAGCATTGCTGGGATTTTGCAGCGAGCATTCATGCATTGGTTGGACTAGATGCTTTCTTCAGCAAACTTTCTCAAGGAGGATTGTGACGTTTGAGGATGGAGAAGTTCAGATTTCTTATTCCCAAAGAATCTGGGGAGATCTTTGGGAGAACATAGGAATTTTGGAGCACCGTCTCCCTCACCTCTTGCTTGTCCAAATCTTCTTGACCTTCTAGCCCCATCTCTTTTGGACAGCTTCTCTGGTCACCTCAGCCTGAGGAGTCTCTTGTCTGGACCACCCACAGTGTTGACTGGGCACATTTCTCCCTGGGTACTGAGTTCACTGGGCGTTGGATACTCAGCACTCTGCTTCCTTGGCTGAGGGTCTGGTCTCCCAAGGACTGGCCTGAATTCTGGACATCCCTGAGTCCTACCTGGCAGCAAGTAGAGGCTGTGGACACACGGTTGGTTTCTGAGGACAAACCAGATGTCACCTGTCCACACCTACAGAGCCGGAGGAAGAAACGGCTCCCACACAGAGCTTGGCATTTGGAGACATAGGTTCTAGTTCTGGTTTATAATCCTGGCTTCTGCCTGTGAGCCTTAACCATCTCACTTTCTCAGGACTTCCATTTCTTCTTCTCTGTACATCTACAGAGTTTTGGTCAGGATCATATGAGATCATACGAGGCTCAGTGGCTGTGTGGGTAGATGTGGGAAATACCTTAGGTTGCAGAAACCAACACAAGCTAACTTAAGCAGAACAGGGGGAAATCATTTTAAAGAGATGGCTTGGAGGTTGCTCTCTGGAGCTTCACGAACTGAAAGTCCTTCTGAGACCTGGGCACTATTCTATTTCCTTTGCCTCTGCTCTTCCCTGTGTGTCTGTTTCTTTCTCTTTCTCTGTTGGCCAGTCTACATGGCATGGAAGATGGCTGCCCCAGCGCTCCTGAATTTACATGCCACAGGACCCAGTCACAGCAGGAGAATCCAGCTTTCTCTGATTTTCTCTCTCAATTCCAAATTTCTGAGACAGGACTCGGGTTGGCCCAGTTTGGTCAGGTTAATACTCCTAGTCCAATCGTCCCTGGCTGGAGGGTTGGAGTTACCTTGTACAAGCAAGGTGTGGAGGCATTCTCTCTCTGCATATGTGGATGGGGTGGGTGTATGTGGAGGGAGTTCTAGAGGAGAGGCGGGGGAGTGGGTAGTTCCTGGGCTGGATAGACATCACGTAAGTATCTGTCATACTTGCTCTGGTTATCTGATGCTGTATAACAAAGTACCCCAAAGTCAGAGGCTTACATCAACCATTTATGATGCTCACTGATCTTCTGGGCCAGGAATTCTAACAGGGCACAGAGAGGATAACTTGTTCTTGCTCCATCATGTCTGGGGCCTTAGCTGCCAGACTCAAACATTGGAGCTGGAATCATCTGAAGGCTTGTTTGATCATACAACTGGCAGTTGATGCTGGCTGTTGGCTACAGGGTTCTCAGCTCTTCTCCACGTGGGCTTCTCCATATGGACTCACCACATGAGCTGCTTTCGCTTCCTCACAACATGGTGGTGGAGTTCCAAGGGTGAGCATCCCAAGAGAGAGGCAGGCTGAAGTTGTGTTACCTTTCTGATCTGGCCTTGAACGTCACAGAGCATCGCTTCTGAACGCTGTATTCCATAGCATTCCTGAGAAGCGAGTCACAAAGCCTGACTCAAGTTCAAATGGAAGGGAAATTAAACTCCACCTTTTGGTAAGAGGAGAGGCAAGGTTCTAGAAAAATACATGAGACCAGAAATACTGCTGTGGCCTTTTAGGGGAAATAAATCTGCCACAATATTCATTATCATTATCATTGTGTTCTAATATAGCTTTATAAATAAGAAGCTGAAAGACCATCTGATAGGGTTGTAAGCTTAAACCAGAGGTTTCCCAAACTATTTTGGTTATAGTACCCGTAGGCCACAAGAAATACTTAACACTTCTATTTATTATGTAGTTACATCCAACAACATAATAATTATTTGTCCCCTAAGAAGTTTGTAGCCATTGAGAATAATAATACCCATAAATTGAAAGTGAAAGTACTATTTTTATTTCATTTTTAAATAACTACAACTAACAGGATGTGTGAGCCTGTTGGGTACTACACAGCTTCTCAGATCTTGGGATCTGATTGGACCCCACCACCTTCATTTCCTGTTCCACACTGATTTTCATACTGAGCATGCTTGTTATCACTGAAACCACTCCAAACCCAGTTTTGCAAGGATATGATGTCATGGAAAGGAATGTAGCACAACCTAATGCTGAAATACTGAACGACCTCATGCTTGCAGTTTGCATGTTGTCTAGAGGACGTCAGGTATTGCTCCAAAATATAAAATACTCATCAGTGCTCCCGTGAGTTTGCTGTGGGCCTCAGAGCACCTCAGCACAGAGTTTAGGAATCACGGGCTTCAACATGGTGATCCAGAATTAGGGACTCGTTAATATGCCAAAGGAAGAGTTTCTTAACAGATATCCATCCAACATTCAGGGGATTCAGACTTCAAATTTTTAGGATACACTGAACTTGAGTACTTCTGAGTCCTGGGTAGTTAAGCTGATTCGTCCAAACTGACGAATTTTCAGGAAGCACTTTGGTTTTCTTTCGTGTGTGGAACAGGTGAGAAACAACAATTTCCTCCCCTTCTCTTAGGGATGCTGAGCTATGAGTTACACATTGTCTTTAAGACTTTGACAATTGCCCTGGAAAATGCCATCCGTAGAGACGGAGGGGATGACGTAATACATATGGGAACATATCTATGTTAGGAGACTTGCCAAGCCGGGTCACACAGGTGGAGAAGGGCAGAGCACAGTTTCATTGCAAACTTAAGGCAGTGTTCTTTCCATTACCCTATGGTGCTGCCCAATATAGTATGAATATTATATGAAAATACATGAATTGTTACACGACTTGTATGAATAATATGTGAAATATCATATGGATTATCAAAAATTAAGATGAGCCCACTCCATCTCCAAACTAAAATAGTTTCTGAGACTTCTGAAGCTAAATGAACCTAGAACATTGACATATTCTCCAAAGCAACTTCTTATTTAGTTCAGAACTCTATATATGACCCCAATAAGGTCATTTTTATAGCTCTTAGGTTCTTTAAATAGAACACCTGAGGTAGTGAGACGTGATTATTTTTCTCTAAAGTTAAATTTCAAATGAAATTTCAGTGAAAGAGAAAATATACGTGCAACTGGAGAGTTCATCACCTTCCTGAACTAGAAAATATGGCCCAATTTCTCTCTGTCTCTCTCTTTCTTGGTTTCTCATAATTCTCAGCCAAGACAATAGGAGTCATGTGATGTGACCAAGAAATTGGGCCAGTTAAAAATAGAAGGCGCATTCCACCAAGTTCATTAGAAAGTTGAAGTTTCATTGTTGATTGCCATCAATTTATCTCTGCCACACATGCGAGGGAGCAAGGCAACAGACAATTGCCGATTCTCAGAGCTGGAGCCCCCCGAACTGCCCCCAACCTCATCCTCTGTTTCTATTTCCTCCCCTGGCTGAGCCACCTCACCAATTTGAGCTCACCTGGGCCTGGATAATGCCTTCTCCCAGCCCCAGGGACTCTCTCCTCTGGGACCAATTTTAGTTGTGAAATAGCCCTGGCTGGCTTCTCTTCTCTCTCAATAGGGTTTCTCAATACCAGCTTTCAAAAATGGGAAATGAAGGTCCTCAGGCTCATGTATTCAACGTATCACTTGTACCTTTGTACTTGCTGCAGTCTACAGATGTCTCTGCGAGCCCTGTCTGCATAGCTGAAGGTGTTAAGAGGGGTGTGGCCTCACTGAGACCTACGAGTTTTATAAATGGAACCAAGTCCTCTTCATACACTCCTCCTTGTCACAAATGTGTAAGCCCCCACTGTGTCTCAGGCAATGCATTGGTCCCTGGATATGGGAAGGCCAAAGAGACACACTTCCAGGCCTCGAGGGTTCACAGTGGAGGGTCTGAGGAAGGCCGGGCCAAGCCCAGAGCTCTCCGACCTGACTCCCTCCAATAGTGGGGAATATTCTTCACATTACGATTTGTAAATCGCTTCATTGAACTGGCTAGTCTTTCCCTTGTTTTACAGATGAGCAAACTGAGGCCCCGAGAGGTGAAGTGGTGGGGCTGGAACTGGAACCCTCTCCTTCTAGGTTGAGTGATTTGTCATTTGTTGGCCTTCCCTATCCTCATGTTGTAGGACCAAGGCCTGCATTCTAAACCTGGTCCCTCCCTGGTGGAGAGTCCTAGAGATAGGGATGGGATGGGTAAGGCTGTGCTATGTGGCACGTCACCTCAGCACAGCGTGATGAGCAGTGTTAGGTCCGTGGCCAGGATCCAAACGGGTGAAACCCTGGGCCGCTGAAGCAGAGCACATAAACTTAACCACTCGGCCATGGGGTGGCCCTACTCTTCCTGATGTTAAAATAGTAGCAGTGGGGTTGGAATTGTGTTGCTCACATCCCTGCGTTTCCCTCTGAGTTGGGGCCAATTGAGAAGCAGACACAGGAGTGGGCCAATGGATGTTCAATTCTTAGCTTCATTGCTGATGAGGTTGGCTTGTGGGGCAAGGCCTGGCCCTCTAGCCATAGTCCGGCTTCCTAATACCCCCAGCCCAAGTTTATACTTTAAGAACCACCTGAGGAAGAGTGAGGGGCCATCGAGCTGTATCTTTTCCTGTTTGCTGCCTCACCCCATTCAACCCGTTTGTGCCAGGTGCAAGAGCTGGGGCTCCAGTTCTGGGTGTGGTAGGCAGGCCGGGTCCTGACCTTGAGCCTTCAAGGTCATCCTACTGAACACCCTATGGAACATGGGCAGATCACACCAGCTGGCCATGCTGGCCTGGGGAAGGGCTGAAAGGTAATCCTCTTCCTTCTTTAGGGAGACCTGAGTGAAGAGGTGGAGGCGAGCCCAGTGTCTCTCCATCTTTTTGTTTTATGTTTTTTTTTTTTTCTTTTGAGGAAGATTAGCCCTGAGCTAAGATCCACTACCAATCCTCCTCTTTTTGCTGAGGAAGACTGGCCCTGAGCTAACATCTCTGCTCATCTTCCTCTACTTTACATGTGGGAAGCCTACCACGGCATGGCTTGACAAATGGTGCCATGTCTGCACCCGGGATCCAAACCGGCGAACCCCAAGCCGCTCAAGCAGAGTGTATGAACTTAACTGCTGAGCCACTGGGCCGCTCCTCTCTGCATCTCTTCATTCCCTTTCTTGAAGAGGGTTTGTGGGTTCTCCTAATAGTCACTGAGTAGGGGCTGCCTCTTGTTTCACGCTTAGTTTGCCCTAAGCTATGGGTCTTAATGTCATGTACCTCCCAGCCCTGCTTCCCCACGGGGTCCACCACACATGGCGCGCTCAGACAGCAGGTATTGAATGACCTGCGGTGCTGAACAGAGCTGTGCAGGAGGCCCAAACCACAAACGCCTGACAAAGAGCCGGTTCCTCAGCGTGGTGAGGGCTGCGGAAGGCTATGCCATTGGCCCTCATGGCAGAGAAGGTGGTTTGTCAGAGAGCAGCTGCCCCACCTGCTCTCCAGGTGGAGTTTTAAGCCTCAACTAACCACAGTGCTGTGTGTCAATGGGACACACCCATCCCATCCCCACCTGGTGTTCTTTTGGACGACTTCTCTGAGGGCAGCTGGTGCAAGGAGAACTTGGGGCAGGAGCATTTAGCGGAGGGGCTGGGAGGAGGGTATTAGAATCACTCACTTGTGAAGTTTTGGGACACATATGTCAGCCACCAGCTCCCTCCACTGCCCAGAAATTAAGCTAGACCAGCTTACTATTAGAATGTCAGGGTGTTCTGTAGAGTGTTTTTGACCTCCGAGGATAAAGAACAGGACCTTGGGGACATCACCAGGAGATTCTGAGAGCTTTCTCCTGTTTTTCCTTTTACTGCTCTTTCTAGGTTCTTCTCTCCGCCCATTCCTAAAATATGGGGCTTCTGCTGACAAATGACTCTCTCTCATAACTCTGCCAACTCTACCCTCTTCCTCCCTTCTCCCTCCGTCTCCTCCTTTTCCCTTCTCCTCTTCTGTAGACCTCAGGTGAAAATAGGCCCCTAGGCCAGAGAAGGAGAGGATCTGAGAGTTCTGGTCTGGTCTCTGCATTTTATAGGTGAGAAAACTGAGGCCCAGAACAGAAAAGAGACTTTTCGGACATTCTAGGTCTGAAATGAGTTTGTAGAAATAGCACTTCTGTGTAGTGAGGAAGAAGCATTTTCGGAGCCACAGTCCCGTGTGTATTAAGGCAGTATCCTTGGCGTGGCCTTAACCACATTATGGTCCATGTGGCACATACCATATAGAAGAGGTGGAATATTGCTTCACTTGTTAAATGGGGACATTTGCTTGTCTTTGTCCTAGGATTGTCCCCAGTGATGAGTGAGCTTGTCTATGGAAAGGGCTAATATGGTATCCGGTACACTGTGCATGGTGAACGCCGTTCACTCATTTCTACAGAGCAACAGATCACGGTGGTTAGGATGTGGGTTCTGGAGCCAGATCGCCTGGGTTCTGATTCTAACTTTGCAAGTTACCGGCTGCATGACCTTGGGCAAGTTATTTTACCTCTCTGGGACTCAAATTTCTTGTGTATAAAATGAAGATAATACTACTACTCCATAGGGTTGATATGCAGATAAAATGAGGAGTGAGTTAAGCACCAAGAACAGTGCCTGGCATATAAGCACTCAATAAATGTTAGCTGCTATAAGGAATATTGCTGTTGGCAAACATGAGTGCTATTGCTATCATTGTTATTCCATCTTCCAGAACCTCAGGGCCCTGGGTGATGAAGAAGGCAGAGTGCCTATAGAAAGAGGGTTAATCCACAAGGCCCCCTGCTTACCACGGCTGGGGTGATGTGTAATATCGCTGGGGAAATAATGAACAACTCTTTTTTTTCTGGAATGCTGAAAAGAAGATTCCTGTGTGGTAAGAGAAATTAGAACTAATGTTCTCTTCAAAGACTCCATGTTTCATGACAACTCTGTGAATTTTTAGGGTTTTTTTTTTTTGAGGAAGATTAGCCCTGAGCTAACTACTGACAATCCCCCTCTTTTTTCTGAGGAAGGCTTGCCCTGAGCTAACATCCATGCCCATCTCCCTCTACTTTATATGTGGGATGCCTACCACAGCATGGCTTGCCATCCGGTGCCATGTTCACACCCGGGATCCGAACCAGTGAACCCAGGGCTGCCAAGAAGTGGAACGTGCAAACTTAACCGCTGCGCCCCTGGGCTGGCCCTGGGTATTTAAATAAATGTGCAAGCAGACACTGAACTTCCTTTTTAAGAAGTTCATCTCTGTCTTCTCTCACTTATTCATTCAGTGCTTCCAGAACACCTTCTATGTGGCAGACTCTGCACAGGCTCTGATGGCCCAGTGATGGATGAGGTATGGCCCTTGTCCACAGGAAAGACAGACAGAATAAGCCCATGTTTTGGGGACAGTGTGTTGGGTACAGTGAGTTTACATGGTGCAGCATATGGCAAAGGGGATGCTATGATTACTTTGGGGGAGTTCTGTTGAAGAAGTCTTCAGAGAAGGAAAAGCATTTGCTCTGGGACTTGTGAGACAGGTGAGCGGGAGTGCCCCAGACAGCTGAGTGGTGAAGGATGCTCCCGGGGGAGGGAGTGCCTTCTTCTCTATGCCTCTCCGATGGCATCTTGAGACAGAGACCATCATGGCTCTATAGGTGCTTTGTAAAATAGCAAGTGAGAAAGGTTCTTGACAGACTAGCCAGTGCTCCTCTGAATTTGCAAGAAGCCTCTGTCTCAGGCTTTGGGGTTCAGATCTCAGATCTTCACCACATCTGAGCTGTTTTATTAACAATATCAACCTAAGGGTTTATGAATATCAGGCAGCCTTCCTCGGCTGAGGAGACGCCAGACAAGGTGAAATCTCTGTTTTTGAAATGCGGATCGAATGGAGCAAACTTTATTTCTCTCTTCACCTCGTCTTTTATAAATGTCAAGAAAAGGTCCAGCATTTCCCCCACCCCAACCCCGACCCATTCAAATCAAAAGAGGAGATCAACCCCCCACCTCCAAAAAAAAGCTTCTGGAATCCAATAGCCTGTGCCCTGCCTGCATCATCACATCCTTTCCCATAGTACAGTCAAGTCAGGTGCGGGTTTCAGTTTACCTGGGATCAGGTATTGAAGGCTGAGTGCCCGCCAATTACCTCTATAAAAGCAGGGCCCTGGACTGGAGAAAGGAAACAGCCATCCTGTCAGGCATGTGCGATTATAGGAGAAAGGAGGAATTCAGGTGGGAGAATTGTGGGGAGGGGAGGAGAAAGCAGAGCCCCGGGGATTATGTGTCCATGTGGGCTCTGTCGGAGGCAGACTGATCCTGCTCACCCTGATCCGGTGACTCCAGGGGGGCTGTGCCAACATGGCTCAGCGCACACCGAGGGCTTCAGCCTGGTGCAGCAGGAAGAGCAGGGCATTGGGAGTCACCCAGACCTGGGCTAGAAGCCTGGTGGTGGCACCAGGCAGCTGTGTGACATTGCACCTGTTCCTTATTTAAGTACCAGTTGCCTTACTGGTAAAATGAGGCTAGTAAAACTCACTTCTGAAGGTAATGTGGACTAAACAATATAATAAAGGCAAAGATCCAGGCCTGGTGTTAGCTACATAGCACATAGCAGGTGATCAGCCAATATTAATATGTCAACCAACAGGCATTTATTGAACACCAGCTAAGAGCCTTCCATATTGGACTGATGGTCCCTGACCATTGTGTCCAACCTTCAGTCACTCATTCACTCAACAAATGTTTGTTGAGATAAACTGTATATCAAACCTTGAGATTGATTCTGAGTATGGAGACAAGAACAAGACGAGTGAGTGTCCTTGTCGAGCTCACACATCATAAAGTCTCTGCAGCTTCTTCTCTAAGGTTGAAATATTGGAAACAATTTGAAGGCCCCAAAATAAGGGAATGGTTAAGTAGATGATGGTTTGTCCACACAAAGGCTCAGTATTGTAGAGTAACACTGACAATTGTTTATAATATAATAGGAACCGAAGCAAGCAGGAAATGAAATTGAAAGTACAGGTGGTTCTCAACATTCGCGGTAGTTGTGTTCTGAAAGTCACCGTGTGCACTGAATGAATGAACACGGATAGTTGCTCCTAGGAGAGCTACATGGTTAGGTTCCTGGGAGCCTCGGTTACAACATTTTCGTCAACTGATCAATTCATAACCTTGTTTGACGTGTGCTGCTGTTTAAAGACACCTTGTTTAATATATATTGTTGATTCTCTAATATGGAACTCATGGCCAACAGCACTATAGCTCATCCCCAAAGGAAGCTTTTCCAGCACACATATTTTTTCTCTAAAGCACATCACAGCCTTCTTGCGCTTGGAACACTAGTCAGCGCTGTGGCTCGGGCCACATTAAGCGGTGAAATCGCCAACAGAAAGCACAAAAGCGAACAACATAGCATTAGACAGACTGGGAAAAGGACACTGGTTTACGGTATGAGCTGAAACAGGAAGGTGGAGCATCACTTTGTTCATCCTCCGCTGGGGACGTGAGAGTGGGACGACTCAAATTTTTCTCTTTGTGCACGTCTGTGAATGACAGCTACAGCATTTTGATTTTTGGTTTTGAGGTTACAAATACGTTTTGTTGAGTAGGCAAGTCCACAAATAAGGAATCCACAAATAATGAGTATGTGCATGTGGATAAAGACTGGAGGTGATGTAGAAAAAATAAAACCAGTGGTCACAGCATTACTAATTGATGCTTTTCTGTTTTGAAATTTTCATTAATGTTATCAAGTTCTTCTTCATTTTACAATAAATGCACCTCAGGGAAAACAAACACAAAGCCTACGTGTGGCCTCCCAAACCGTCCCTCCCCACCCGCTTGCTCCCACGGCTTGGTCAGTGGGCTCAGAAATAGTGGAAATGAAGCTTAAAGGTCAGTGGTTCCCAGCCTGGGTGACTCCATACCAACCGAGATTTCCGGAATGGCAGCGACGGGAGCCGTGAACAGCTAGAACTGTGGCCCCTGCGCAGCTGCAGTCGCACTCTGACACAGGACCCTTCCCCAGAGCGCACAGCACTGACCAGCTTCTCTCTGGCTGTGATTGTGTCCTCTCTGTGTCACAGCTCCCGTGACCTCAGCCCCCTCAGAAGCTCCAATATTCATTTTCTTGTTTTGATGACTAAAACCTGGGAAAACAAATGAATTAAAATGGTGCAGTTTGCTTAATAGAATCTTCCCAAAACTTGGGCTCTTTGGAGGAAAGATTTAAAGAAAAGGAAATACTTGTAATTGAAATATTTAGAATTATTTCTCTAAGTTATGTAAAAGGCACCTTTTTCAGTTCCTTTTCAAAAGTATTTGGCAAGAAGACAGCTCACCCGTTGATGGGAACCAGGATGCTCCAATGGATTATTCTAGGGGGCTATTTGAAGGGGAAGATCCAGAAACTTCTTCATCAATACTTGCAGAGGCTAGGAGAAGTATTGTCCTAATTTCTGACTATGGGGACAGGAAATTCCAGGCCACAAAGGTTGCTAACATTTTTACCTGACTTGACTCCGGATTTGGAGTTATTTGAATGGCTTGTTTGTCTAACTCAGCTCTGCTCAAATCAATCTTTCATGGATCCCCCAGTAAAGATCACCTTGGGTCAAAGATCATAGGTCATCATGGTTCTCAAATACCTACTCACTTTGTAAGTGTTCCAAAGCGGACAGTTACCCAGAAATTAGGGAGGAACAAAAGCAAGTATTTCAAGACTAATTGGAAAAAAATGAGTATGGCATGTGCAACAATGTTTCAAATGTTCTTTATGCCTATCCCGGTTAATTTCCAGTTTTTCCCCAGCCTGAGTTTTAATCACACAGGATATGATAGAGAGCACCTGCCGTGGACGCAGAGCCCCCTTGTGCTATAGCTGCGGCATGGTGTCTTGGCCACTGTGATATTCATTCTTCCTGTGCCTGTGTGTGCTCACACACACCACCTTCCTAACATACGTGAGTCCAGACACAGACATACAATGTCCTAACCAAAGGATTTCCCTAACTGAGTTAATCCAGGGCTACCACTGAGAAAAAAAACCTTAGAAGGACTTTCCAAAAATGTCATAGTTTTGCAGCTCGTTCTTGATTTCTTAGGGTGCAAAACTACTAACTTTCATTTAAGGAAAAGTCAAAGTGTTCCCAGAAGTGCGCGAGAAATAAATAGGGGCGTGAAGATTCTCTGGAAAGTCAGAGACGGAAAGGTGAGCTATGGATCGTCTCAGTGACAGATGGAGGCAGTGTGGGCAACGTGAATGGGGCAGGTTGGTTCAATACATGCAGTTGACGAGGGTGGGGTCACGCACACAACAGCTCACGGTCTTTGCCTTCTGGAGAGCCAAGGAGATGCTTTTGGAGGAAAGAAAATCATTTTGTACATGGGGAGCGAGAGCGCTTTTAGATGTTTGCTCCTTTGAAGTGTGACCTCCACATGTTAACATCAAGATCCCTCATATTTGCATTCATGCTGTGCTTTAAAATCAATTTTTGGCAAATTTTAACATTTCTATTGTGACTTTTTAGAGCAAGGATTAAAAAGAAATCCATCTGCTGATATTTATTTTTCCTGTTGTTGCCAACTGAAGATTCTTTGGGATGTTCCCATTTAAAGTAACAACTTCTATCCATCTTGTTTAGGAGCAGCTTCTGGAACTCAGGCCCTCCTTCTAGGGAAAAGGACCCTATAGAAGGGGCGGAGCTTTGTGACCCCTGCCCAGTGACCCTGTCCCTTCTCTAGTCGGCAGAGTGAGATTCTAAAAAGTATAGGCCTGGCTCCAAGGTGCTGAATGGCTTCACTCCAAATGGCTGCTTGTTCCTTTGGCCTCAAGGGTGAGAGAAGTAGCTTTTGGAGCATCTACTGTGTGCTAGACACTGAGCTGGACTCCTTGTCAATCTCCTCTAAGCTTTCTAATGATGTTGCAAAGTGGACCTTATAAATTTCCCTGTTTAAATGAGGTGGCACAGAGAGGTTAAGTGACTTACCTGCAGTCACCCAGCTAAATGGCTGAGCTGGGTTCAAGCCAGATGTGTCTGTCTTTGTGGCTTCTATTGGGTCATACTTCCCAGAAGCTCTGAAATCACCATCCAAGAGAGATGACATCCCTGAGAGCCCACTGAGGTGGGTGGGGGATTTAGGCTCATTTCGCCAGGATGGGGAGGAGGTGGGATGGAGGGAGCAGCCAGATGCTGTAGCCATCTCAGGTCAAATGAAGCCTGATCCTTTCTCAGCTTGATTTGACCTAGAACTGGGAAACAGATGGGTCCAAGCTGCCCGAGGGTCTGAGGGAGGCTCAGCAGACCAAGGGGTCCTGGCTGCAATGGCTCCTGTTCTGAGCGCCTGGGGCTGGGGGCTGCTCTGGGTACGGAGCTCCAGTGTGCACCTTTGGACTTATAAAACCTTAGATAGGAATTCAACTGTGAGGCTGCGAGGCTGGACGGCTCCTCCTTTCGGAGGGTAGCAGACCCTGGGAGACCCAGGGCAAATCCGGAGATAAGGCAGTTATCAACAGATGCATTATAAACAGTGTGGCTAGTTGCCGGAAGAGATAGCCAAGGAGATAAACAAGGCCAAAGAAAGGTGCCTAATGGACCGAATGCTCGCTCAACGCCAGAGACCCGGCCTGTGCAGTGCTGGGCGGCGGGGCTGTTTTGAAGAGATGTTGGGTCGTTTAGAAATGCCCTGCACTGGATGAGCATGGGACTCAGCCCACAGATTTTTACTGTACACGTGCTGAATGAATGAATGAGTGGATGGAGACTTCGGCCACCTGTCCGGTTTGCCTAGGATCAAGGTGTTTCCTGGGATGTGGGACTTGCAGTGCTAACATGAGGGCTGTCCTGGGTACACCAGGGCTGGTTGGTCCCTTCCTTACTGAGAACCCATGATGGACCAGGCCCTGGGCCCCAACTGGGCATTTGAGGCTAACTTGCTCCCTGCTCTCAAAGTGTCCACATATGGTCAGGACACAAATGTGACATTATGGTAAATGTCACGATACGGCCATGTTCAAGAGCAACGCTGTGGAATCAGAAGCACCATGATGGCTTTTAAAAGGAGGAGCACACACTGGAGGTGAGTCTCAGGTGGGAAGGAGTCACCAGACTCTCTGAGAAGCTTGGGAAGTGCCTTGAGGCTAAGGGACAAGCTGGGACAAAGGCTGGGGCTCACACAACCAGCGTTTGGTTCAAGAAACAGTAGGCAGCATGTGCGTGGGTTTGTGTGTGTGCTGGGGGACCTGGGGGCCTGTAGGGGAGCAAAGTGGGGATTGTGAGGTAGGAGAGGTATTTGTGGGGCTAGGTGGCAAGTTGTAGGCCATGTTAAGAAGAATGAAATTTATGCTGTAGGCAAGAGGGAGCTATTGAAGGTTTTTTGAGCAGGGAGAGAAGAATCAGACATTTCAAAATGTTTCATTCATTCAACAAATGTTTCCCGAGCACCTACTGTGTGTTGGGTGTTGTGCTAGAGGAGTGGATGAATGAAGGTGTGGCTGTCTGCCAGGAAAAGTTTCTTTAATTTTCCAATTGCTGTGAGGGTCCTTGAAATCCAGGCATCAGCTGACATGACTTTTGGGCCTGTGGCCTCTGTCAGAAAGATTGTTGTGCAAATCTAACGCGAAGACTGCCAGCCCTGGCTCCAACCATCACCCCCTTATCAGTTTTTCTTTTTCCAAAAGACCTTGAGGACTGTAGTCGATTCCACTACAAAATGGTTACACAATTTCCCCCGGAGAAAGCGAGTTTCCACCTTAGGAGATGAATAAGCCTTTTCTTTCTTGGTGGGCTGGCCAATGCAGGCCCAGGCTGGGTCCTGCAGGAGGGGCAGTGCAGGGAACAGCGGGCCTGGGTCTAATTTGGGGTGACTGTTTGTTTTCTCATTAAACAAAGTCTGCATGGCGGGGACTGAGGCTGCAGGAGCCCCCGGAGGCCGATCAAGCAGGTAACAGTAGTCTGCCTGCTGCGGCGGGCCAGTGAACGGCCGGCGGATCCCGCGGGGGACCAAAGCATCCATTTTTCTGGGGCTGCGTGTCCTATAAATGGTGCCTTTGAGGAGGCTGCCCTGGTGACAGCAGGACCCTCCCTGCAGCACCCACTCGACCACTGGGTTCTGAAAGCTGATTGTCCCTCCTCAGGCCCTGCCCTCCTGCGACATTCCTCATGCTGACCATTGTCTGCAGAAAGAGGCCATTGTCTGGGGCTGACATATCTGCTGACGGAGGCACATGAAACAAGCAGAGCTTTGGGGAGAAAGAAATCCACCCAAAACAACAAAAAACCTGAGCCTAGCCGGAGGGCAGGGCTTATTCTGGGCTTGTTGAATTTCCTGATTTGCTGGTGTTCTTCCCAAGAGGAAATGCCCCCCATTATGGGAGGATCAGCGTTTTATCTCTGGGCTGGAATGACACCATTTGTGCCTTTGTGTCAACAGCACTGAGGGGCCTTGTTTAGGGTTCTGTGGCCAGCGCTGGGAATGGCTTGTTTGAAGAGAAAAAAGAAAAAACCCAGAACAATGTTTACCCAGAAGGCAGCTCCTGCCAACTGGATGTCAGCGGCTCGCCCAGGCCCCTGGGCTGCTCCTTGGCCTTGAGTGCAGTGGGGCGGGCAGGCAGCTGGCGGCGACAGGTATGCCGTGCCAGCTCTTAAAACACGGGTAAACAGTGGAGTGCCCATTCCCACCTCCCCTTTCCCAGACGCACCCGCCTGGGGCCTTGACTGCCCAGCCCTTCCCGGCATGCCCCCAATGCAGAGCTAAAGGTTAGCGCCTGGGAGAGCAGAATCACTGCCCCCGGGTGCAAGCAAGATCCTGAGGCCTGTTGAATTGCTTTGGGGATTCAGCCTCTGAGACTCCTGCTACTCAAAGTGTGGTCCCCGGACCAGCAGCATGGCATTACCAGGAACCTGTTAGAAACACAGAATCTCAGGCCCCACCCTAGACCTGCTGCAGCCAAAGCTGCTTTACTTTCTTCCAGGTTTTTAATTATTTTATTGAGGTCATATTGGTTTATAACATTGTACACATTTCAGGGGTACGTTATTCTATTTCAGCTTTTGTATACGAAGCTGCATTTTAACAAAATCCCCTGGGTGTATTTACACGCTAAGTCAAGAAGCACTGATCTAAATCAGAGGTTCTCAAACACGACTGCAGATTGGAATCAGCTGGGGAGGTTTTAAATGTTCCAATGACCAGGGAGCATCTCAGGCCAATGATGTCAGGATCTCAGGGAGCCAGATGGAACCTCAATATTTTCTAAGACTCCCCGAAGGATTCCAGTGTGTCTCCAAACAGAGGAGTGAGGATGATACTGTCTTTCCTCTGTCCTAGGACTGAGTCTGCAATGGTTATGATGCCACTGTTCCCGAGTATCTTCTATGTGCCAGGCACAACCACCACAGTCTCTGAGGCTTCATTAGTGAAGATGGTACATGTTCACAACTGCAATCCCTTTCTAGCCAAAAGAGCTCCTATTCATCCTTCTAAACCCAGTTGAAAAACCTTTTCCTCTGTGATGCATTCCTGGATTTCCTGAAGCAGAGAAAAATGCTTCTCCTGAACTTTCATTGCCTTCTGTATTTTTCTATTATAGCACTGATCACATTGAAGTTTAATGATCTGTTTACCTGTCACTGGCTTGAGAATCCTGAGGAGAGGGACCACATCTTATTTATCTCTGTATCTCTAGGGCCTAGGGCAGGGCCTGGGTACAAAGCAGGTGCTCAGTACATGTTACTGACTGGCAACAGGAATACATGGTTGAATGCCTGAACGAATACAAAGGTAGTGAAGATACATTCCCTGCCCTTAAAAAACTAAAATCCTAGCAGAAGAGACCACCTTGCACAAAATTAATGACACGTTAACCGCTGATGGGTGTTGTGACAGAGGTTTGACCACAGTCCTGTGGGACAGCAGAGCAGGGAAGAGGGGCACCCTCTAACCACACTGCTCTAGGCCTGCAGGGGTCAGAGGGTCGTCCACACTCTTTGCTCATTGTTGTGTCTCTAGTCTATACCCTACAGATCCCAATCAAGTGGTCCTCTCGGGCTCCTTTCTTTGTTATATTTGGAGACAAGAAGATCCTCCAACTGATGGGCAGTAAAGGTCCTGTTTGCATTTCGAGACGATGCTGTTACTGTCACCTGTAGGACAGGTGACTGTCCTTGTATTATCAGGCCCCAGAACTTGAGCCTGGAGAGGGGAGGGAGGAGTCTCATGGGCCTGGATGATTACCGAGCAGATGGTGCGGCTGCCTTGGCTGCTGTGGGTCTGCAGCAGCTTGGGCTGTGGGCTGGCTGGTCATGGCTAAGGTCAGGGCCCTGGCTGGCTGAAGGCCTTTCTGGTCAGAGGTGGGACAGGCTGCCCAGTCTGCACGTGCAGCAGACTGAGGCAAGCTCCCTTACGGTGGAGGATTTGTGAAGCCACATGGTCCTGGAGGGTGGGCAGAGGTCAGTCAATGGGATAAATGGGTGCAAAGGGGCCGAGGCAGGTGCTGGGAACTGGTGTGCAGAGGCCAGAGTCAGAGGGCCCAAGGGTTTGAGCCAAGGGACAGCGGGCAGAAATAGGCAAAGTGGAGGGGGTCGAGGACAACACCCAGGAGAGGGGGTTCACTCTGGCGGCTGAGTTTTAAGCCCTCTTGATGGTGTGATAAGGAAGAGGAGCTTTCAGAGAGGGGAGCAGGGACCTGTGTGGTCTACTTGCCGGACAGAAGGGAAAAGAAGCTAGATGGGCTGACGCCAGCGTTGTTAGTTGGCAGTTGGGCTGGAATCTTCTGGAGAGCATCCTCTGCCGGTCCCTCCAAGAGCTCAGTGGAGACACCGTTCTAGAGCTGCCTCGCTGCTGGGCTGCTGACAGATAGTCTGGGATGCCGGGACATTTGGGAGGGAGGTTTCCATCTCCCGCTCTTTCCTCTTTCTCCTGCACAGCCCGGGGGCTCGTTTTCTGTGTCAAAGAGATCAGTTCTGCTCCTTATTAAAGTACCTCTCTGCTCCCTCTGCACCGTACATGGACATCTCATGCGTGAGGAAGTCAAGAAAATTCACTCAAGTGAAAATCTCCCTAGAAATCATCAAATCCTCACAAGCATGGTCCCCAAAGTCTCCTTTTGGAAAATAGCCTCAAGAACTGAAGGACAAGGATCTAGAAGACAGGCAAATGGGTCATCAACTTCAGGAGACGAAGGAAGCACAGGGGTCTTTGGGACATGTCCTTGTCTTCAGTGTTCTGCTTTCCAATCCCTCCGCTGGGCCAGCTCCCAGGGCTGGGCAGGACCGGGCACCTGAAAAAGCTGGGAGGGAAGAGCCAGTGGATTCCAGTGGGAGTCCGTACATGATGCCGAGGGTCAAATTGAGTGGGCCTAGTTGAGGGAGGTCATGAGGCTGGAAAAGGAACAGAGCTGCCATGTAGACACTCTGTGTAGACAGCTCTAGCTGAGCTGGGAGTGGGAGCCAAGGATGAATCAGAGACAGGGAGCCTGGTACATGGCCTCCTTTAATAGGCCGAGGAAGCCTAAGGCATCCTTTTGTTGGCTATCGGGTGAGAGATGTGGGAACATGCTCAGGAACTTGACAGGTGCATTCCCCTCCAGGAAGATGCCCTGATAACCCCAGAGGGAAGTAACCAAACCTCCTAGGGCTTTACTCTGCACCTTTCCTTTCCCCTGGTTACAGGTATGTGTCTCCATGTCCTAGCACCCATAGCCCAGCACCTTCTGCAGGGCTGCTCAGTCTTGTCCCTTCCTAGTCTCCTGGGTGCCCAGCTCGGGACCTGACCTGGCCTAGTGCAGGGCGAGCATTTCCCAAATGGAGTGACCTGCCTCTGCCGAGAGTGCCCTCTTTCGGGGTTTTGGGATAGAGGCAGGAGAGGAGCTCAGAATGCTGCTCCGAACAGCTGGCTTTTTCGATTTTCCACCTGCAAGGTGGGCATAAGACTCCCCTGCCTATCTGCCTGCTGCAGGGTGCTACGAGGAGCCCATGAGAACCAGAATGTCAAACACGGACAGTTCAAAACCAAAATTAGGCAAAAGGCAGTGTAGAGTAACGGTCGGGGCTTTGACTCTGTCGCCAGGCTGCCAGGCAGTGAATCTGGCGCTGCTGCTCATGAGATGTATAACCCAGGGCCAGAGACTTGATTTCCCTGTGCCTCAGATTCCTCGTCTGTAAAATGGGTTGTTATGAGGATGCAAGGAGTGAATTTATGCAAAGCCCCTGGAACAGTGTCCGGAGGTTGGGGATGGATGGTGGCAGGGCATGATCTGTGCTCCAAAGTTGGGGACCCTTGTCCTGGTTTCAGATTGCCTATGTTACCAGTCTTTAAGACAATAATATTGACTTCTGTGGGCTGTCCCGGTTAATTGAGGAACAGAGATGGGAATGGGGCTGCAGGGCCTCTGGAAGGGAGCAGGGTTGGCCTGGATCTGGCTCCTTCCAGCTCCAAGTCAATAGTTGATGGAGGGGATGGTCTCCCTTGTATGGGGAAGTCAGACCTAAATGCATGCCCTTTGGGAGAAAGCATCCCTGATCCTTGGCATTCCAGGCCTTTCAGTATTTTCCTCCAATCTTCTCTAATCTTATTCCTTCCCCTGCCCCTACAAGGAGGTAGGAATCCAGAATCGAGCAGGACGTGGTCTGTGCCCCTGTGAAGATTTTGGTCTAGAAATGAAGGCGGATATTGAACAAATAATGACGAGCATGCTGTGTGTTATGGGACAGTGCAGAGTGCTATGAGAAGCATAGAAGGGCTTCCCAACCTAGGGACAGGGGGCAGGAGAAGGCCTCCCAGGCGACGTGGGATGCAGTTAGTCAGGAGAAGCCGGGGCGGAGAGCGTCCCACATAGAAGAGCAGCATGTACCAAGGTCTGCGGTTGGAGAGTCCTGGGTGCACATGAAGAACTGAGCGGCCACCACTCACGGTTAAGTCCTACAGTGTGGCTCTGGGATGCTTGTGTGCTTGGCCTGTGTTTGACTAGTGTATATATATCACCATTGGTGGAGTTCTCCCTTTTCTCTTTATCTATGGTCCTCACCAACATGAGCTTTGAGTCTGGAACAGGGTTGGCAACTTTTTCTATAAAAGGCCAGCTGGTAAATATCTTAAGCTTTGTGGGCTATGCAGCCTCTGTTGCCACTCCTTGGTGAGGCCATTGTAGTGTAAAAGCAGCCATAGGCAGTACATAAATGAATGACTGTGACTCAGTGCCAACAAAACTTTGTACAAAAACAGATGGTGGGGGGTGCCCCGTGGTGTAGTGGTTAAATCTGTGTGCTCCACTTCAGCGGCCCGGGGTTTACTGGTTCGGATCCCAGGCACAGACCTATACATGGTTCATCCAGCCTTGCTGTGGTGGCATCTCACGTACAAAATAGAGGAAGACTGGCACAGATTTATCTTAGCAACAATCTGCCTCAAGTAAAAAGAAGGAAGTTGGCAACAAAATAAAGGAAGATTGGCAACAGATGTTAGCTCAGGGCCAATCTTTGCACGCCCCCCCACCACCCCCCACAAAAGAAAACAAAACCAGAAAAAAAAACAGGTGGTGGGCTGGATTTGGCTAATAGGTTGTAGTTTTTCCAGCCTCTGGTCTAAAAAGGAAGACAGGCGCTCAGCAAGTCATTATAACCAGGTTGTCCCGTCTCTCATTGTGATTCTTCTCCCACTTTGGTGGTAAGGAGATTCTTTGAAATTCAGTGTAGAGGGTCGAGTGACTCCTACTCCTCAGTTCATGAAGCATGACCTCGCTGGTCCTTGCCAGGCTCCTCTTCTCACTGATTTACTCCCCAATCCTCATTTCCATCACCCTCCCTCTTCAAAGGCAACTGCTCCAATGCATTTGCTTTGTATCCTTGAGATTAGACACATCTCTCTGAAGTATACTACTTTGTGTAATGTACTTTGAAATTATATAAGTGACGTTGAGCTATGGACTATTCTCTTTCTTACCTTTTCCTCCCCATTCAGCCCTGTGTTTTGAAAATCTCATGCTTCGAGTACATCTAGTTCACTGCTTCTAAATGCTGCAAAAATTTCACATTGTTCATCACCAAATTTTCCGTATCCAGCCGCTGGGCATTTGGTACTAGTTCTCTACCCGACAAACTTCCTCCCATCTTTCTCCATATGGAGACGCATTTGCCTACCTTTCTCTCTTGACATGGCCCTTTGTCACAGCATTTGCCCATCGAATGAGATTGTCTATTGACTGTCTGCCTCCACCCTTGACTGGGAGTGCCCTGAGGTCTGTTATCAGATCCACACCTTCACTTCAGAGCCTAGTCCAGGATGCCTGGTACTCTGGAGGGCCAATAATATTTGGTAAACAAATCAGTCTTCAAGGAGAGGACTCTGTCAGGCTCCTTTTGATCTTTGACACAGTCTAGCAGAGCACCTGCTACGTCCCACTTGTTCCCCAATAGCAGACTGATGACAGCCCTCTCCCCAATAGCACCTTTGCTCTGTGAGGCACCTCCCCTGGACAAGACACTTTCCCATTATTGCGTCTCATTGAGTAACTTGTTGACTATGTGACAGGTTGATTCCTTTTCATATTGTAAACTTGGGGAGTGTAAGGGTTAATTTTATGCATCAACTTGGCTAGGCTATGGTGCCCCGTTGCTTGGTCAGAAACTAGTCTAGATGCCACCGGGAAGATATTTTTTAGATGAGATTTACATTGAAATCAGTAGACTTTGAGTAGAGCAGCTTCCCCTCCATAATGTAGGTGGGCCTCATTCAGTCAGTTGAAAGCCTTAAGAGAGAAAACTGAGGTCTCCCAAAGGAGAGGGAATTCTGTCGCAAGATGGCCTTTGGACTCAAGACCTCATCATCAGCTCCTCCCTGGGTCTCCAGCTGGCTGGCTTGCCCTACAGATTTCAGACTTGCCAGCACCCGTAATGATGTGAGCCAGGTCCTTAAAGTAAATCTCTCTCTCTCTCCATCCTATTGGTCTGTTTCTCTGGAGAACCCTGACTAATATAGAGGGCCAGGGCAAATCTACTCCAGAGTAGGATCTTTTTCATGACATTTAAGGCCTGAAAGGGACTTCAGGAGACCCTATCTGTGACAATATCTAGGAGGAGCTCCTAGCAGAGTGCCGCCACACACAGGCATGGGAAGTACCAGAAGATGATCCTGAAATTTGGGTCTAATCAGCGGGCTTTAAATTCAACAAAGACCCACATCAATTCTTTCCTACATCTGGCTTTGGACTGTGCAAGCCATCCAGTTGATCAGGGTACCCATCCTCACCTAAGCCTTGATCCTTACTCATCACCCATCCAACCAAGCTTAGCCACGATGCAAGAGTCACAACAGCTGGCCACAGAGGACTTTAGTGCACACATCTCAGAGCAGAGAGCGCCGGAAGAAAGTTCACAGCAAGGGGATCTATCATCTGACCCCTGTTATTTTCCTTACATTATAGAGCATCCGTTCCTGTGTCCTAGGCACTTCATACACAAGCAAGGGAAGCCCTATCAGTCTCATTTTATAGATGAAGAAATGCAGTCTGGAGGTGCTGCGTCACCGTCCGGAGCAGTCAGTGGTGGGGAGTGGATCTGGATTCAAGCTTGTCTTTGTGATGTGAGACCAAAGCCTGTGCATTGTGTCCCAACTGAGTTTCATTCATTCATTCATTCATTCACTCATTCATCAAATCTTCCCTGGTGCCAGGGTATTTTCTAGGTGTGGGGGAATTTAGAATAAGATATCTTCTTTTTCTTCAAGAGGCTCAGAGACACAGAGAAATAGTGGGATGGTGACACAGTCCTTTCTTGGAGATGTGTGCAAAGGGAGCACAGAAGTGCAAGAAGCTCTTCTTCCCTGGGGGTGTTGGGGGTCATTGATGTAAGAGGGAGAGGGTGGCAGAGCTCCTAGTCCTGTACATATGAGGGGGGCGGTGGGTGGCACTGGAGGAGGAGCTGACCAGGTGGAGTGAGGATGCCAGAGGGAACAAGGATGTTGCAGGAGGAGGAAGAGCATGTGTAAGTGCTGGGCCGAGAGCTGGTCATTGGGGCGGGGCGGGTGGGGGTGCAGAGCCTGTGCACATGGCCGAGGCACTGGGAGTGCAAAGAGTCGAGAGGGATGAGGGCAGAAATGCAGGCTTGGAAGGTGGTGCTGAGCAGGGTGGACTTCCACTGTAACCCAGTGACCCCCTGGGGCTTTTGTTCAGAGCCAGGACTATGGTGAGGAGAGTGGGGAGTCCAGCTCAGGCATAAAACTTAAGAGGGGCCAAAAGACTCAGTCACCAAGATATATAATCTCAGAAATCAGTGCCAAATATCCATGATGAGCAACAAAAGCAAACTTTGATTGATTTATTTCTTTGTTTATTATTTTTTTGGTGGGGAAAACTGGCCCTGAGCTAACATCTGTGCCAATCTTCCTCCATTTTTTATATGTGGGACACTGCCACAGTGTGGCTTGATGAACAGTGTATAGGTCTGTGCCCAGGATCTGAACCCATGAGCCACAGGTCCCAGAAGTGGAGTGGGCGAACTTAAACACTACACTACCGAGCCAGCCCCCAGAGCAAACTTTTAAATGAAGATAGGAGCCCACCATGTGCTATATGACCCTCCTTACTCATCTTGCCCTAATTCTGGTCCTGCTTTGTTAAAAACTCAGATTCCTGGTTCCCCCTCACACCCACGACTCAGCCTTTCAGAGGAGGGGCCCTATTATTTCCCAGTGCCCTGGGTGATTCGTATGGTTGTGTTTCTTCTTTTTAAACCTGTCCATGGTTAATCACCGTCTGAGGGCACTTGGTCAAAACATGGCTTCCTGAGTCACTTGCAGACCTTCTGCATCTGAACAGGCAACAGAGGGGCCTGGGAGGCTGGAGGGTTATCAGAGGCCTTGGGAGCTTCATACCATTGGGCAAGATGGCAAATAGCCGTGAATGGCAAGGAGTTGTTTAGGCTGCTAGGTCCCTGCTTTGGGCAGACCCCTCTGGCAGCCGCAGGTAATAGGCAACATTTTGGCTGAGTTTTTCCACTTTTCAGTTTCCAAATGGGAAAATGTCCTGATTATTAAAAGCTGTATACAAAATACATCCCTACAGTAGTCACTCTAAGGAGTCTGGAAGAAAGCCCGATCTCCCAGCTGGACATTCAAGGCCCTACAGATCGTCCCCTCCTCTGCTCTCCAAGCTCTTCCGCCATTTGGGGCTGCCAGTCTGTGAGTACGCCCTGGCCAGCCCAGCCACTGTCCCTGTGCCGACTTCCCACTTGGAGCCTCTCCCCAGGCAGATCCCTCTGCCGAAGGGCCTTTCTCTCTGTCCTCAGGGCTCAGAGGAGGCCCTTCCTCCCCTAGGAAGGCCCCAGGCCCCTGACACGCTCCAGCCCCAGCGTCTCCTCTGTCCTTGGAAGTCAGGTGTCCACCACTCCCCACAGCCACAGCTCTGGCTGTGCTCCCATGTCTTCCTGGGTGTTTATCAGGCCCTGGAAGCTGCCCCCTTCCTTCCACATTCCCGGAGCGCTCCTCCCGAAGCACTGAGTCACTCCAGAAAGTTCACGGGCGGCAGAGTCTGAAAACTTGGCTCCAATCTCAGCTCAACCTCTTCCAAGCTTAGGTGACCTTGGACAAGTTCTCTGCCCTTCGGTTTCTGGGGACAAAACATAGTTATCTTGGTGGGGGGTGTGAGGGGCAAAGGAGACGGTCAACTGCAGGGGGCCGGCAGAGAACATCACATTAATGAGCTTATTATTATTCATAATATAACACAGTGAGCATTCCTTGAGGCCAGAGAGGCATCTCTAAGACTCCCCAAGGACAGTAGAGCCCAGTGTGACAGACATGCTGCGGACTCGCCTCCCCGGCCAGCACCTCTGCTCCTCTAGCACTTAGCTGTGGGCATAATCCTGGCCTCCACTCCTTGCACGCGGAGGGCACACCTGGGGTGGGAATGCTCTACAGGGGTTTATCTATGGTTGACTTTATTCTAAAATAAGAAATTTTACAAAGACTGGAGGTGAGGCGGAGACAGTTTCTTTTAAATTCTCTTACATTGGGTTCTTGGTATTCCAGGAGAGCCTGGGAAGCACGCTTGTGTGGAGGCCTCTGGGGGTGGTGTTTCCTAAGTTGCCGTGCAGTGTGGACACCTCTCCAGGAGACACGGCCCTCTCTCCGAGTGCTGTGTGGGGAGGAGCAAATGTTGCGGGAGCCACACAGCCTGCAGCAGGGCTGGGGGAGGTGCCGGAGGCCCGGGATGGAGTGGGGGAGCCGGGCTTCCAGATCCACTGGCCCTCGTGTGTGTTCTGGGGCCGGATGCGGGTGTGAGCCGAGCAGATTCGGCTCGTGGTTTCATTGGGGCAAAGACAGAGTCAGGAGGGGCTGGTTTCTTTGTGTTTCGAGCCTGCTGGTGAGCACGGATGGAAAACTCAATTATCAGTGAGGTTAGGGGCAGGGCGGGAGGTCAGGGCCTAACTGCCCGCTCTTCCTCTGGGCGCTGAGAGAGTGGCTCTCCTCTCTGCTGCTCTGGGAGGAGGATGCATTGATCAGGGTCAAAGGTCGTGTGTCATCAAAGGCAGCCTAGGAATAAAGGGAGCCCTTCCCTAGGATTCTAGAATGGCCCCCCGAAAACCTGAGGCGATTCACTCCCTTAGGAAGCTCAGATGTGCCTTATACTCAAGAAGTCCAGAATTCTTATTATAAAATTTACAAGCAAACGTTGCTTTATCCTGGGATAGCTTTCAAAGGCTTAGGGTTTGAAGGGGAGGGGTCAGAAGCTTTCTCTTTCTATCCTCATCTGCCAAGAATTCGGAACCCTCTGGGGGAGACACTACACATGTCTTCCTTTTTTGAGGAAAAACAATTCATTAAAAAGTTCTTTGTATAAGTCTGGACACCTCAAAGATAGGACCCTTGTTTCACACTTATCTTTTCCCATGGGAATATTTCCTTTCTAGACAGCAAAAAAAAAAAACTCCACACACAGTAATTTGAAAGTTGGAAGTTAAATTTGAACAATCACATGGCCAATGGATTGTGTAGGAAAACCATAAAGATAGAAAGAAAAAAAGACAGACAGAGAGGTGAAAAGAAAGACAGATGGAAAGAAATTCAGAAATGAAGAGAAACAAAGTTCATGCCTGAAACCAGAAGGAAAAAAAAAGAATCTCATAGAGGCAGAAGTGGCCTTAGTCAGTCATCATAAGCTGATTTAAAAGATCACAAAGGGGCCGGCCCTGTGGCCGAGCGGTTAAGTTCACACACTCCACTTCAGTGGCCCTGGGTTTGCAGGTTCGGACCCTGGGCACAGACCTAGAACTGATTATCAGGCCATGCTGGTGTGGTGTCCCGCATAGCGTAACTAGAAGGACCTACAGCTAGGATATACAACCATGTACTGCGGGGCTTTGGGAAGGAGACAAAAAAAAAGAGAAAGATTGGCAACAGATGTTGGCTCAGGGCCAATCTTCCTCACCAAAAGAATAAAATAAAGATGACAGATATCCCCAAATGCAAGATTCTGAACTAGAGGGGAGAAAGGAGTTTCCAGCAGTGTACTTATTTATTTTTCTTAACAATTTCTGCCTCTTTACAGTGATGTGTGGAAGATGAACACACGCCTCAGTCTGTATGGGCCGAACTTTCCAGTTGTCTAAGCAAATTGAACACAGAGGGGACAGAATTGACGACACACAAGAACAGGTTTGCCTTTCAAGAGCAGGTCTGAGCCCCAGCTGCAGAATGGGGCTGACTGAGGCCGAAGCAGAGGCGTCATTTAGAGATGCAATCGGGTCCCCTGCATAGATGCTATTGTATATGTACAGAAACGTCTACCCAGATGCTTGCAGATGTAGATAGGTACAAATGCATCAAGGTGTGAGCAGGAATCTAACAGCACAGGAGAAGTCTGGATTATCTGCCTGAGAGAGTTGGCCCATATCTCACAAATAAGCTTCAAAACCACTTCAGACTATGGAAAAAGGAGCATAAGATAATGTGGATAAGGTATTGTGTTCCTGGACCTCTCCCAGTTTTGCTTGATGTAGGTTAACTCTAAGAGCCCTGGTGCAAATGCCAGCTTCTCTGGAAAGCAGCCCCCACTTGCTCTGTCCCCATGACCTTTCTCTCCACGGCTTCCCTGCCGATCGGCTCTCTGGAGAACCGCCTGGGGCCAGACCCTGGGCTGTGGGTCTGCCCGGTTCTTCATGAGTTCCTTGCTCAGGTCTTGTCTTCCTGTCTAGTTTGGAAGCTCAGATGGTTGAGGGGGCCCTGCTGGGCTACCGTAGGTCCTCTGTAAAGACTTGTTGGCTTATCAGAAGAGACAGTGGCCCCATCTGGATATTGACAATTCTGAATCAGATCCACTTCCTAGGTGCCTGTTTATCTTGCAACTAGGATAAGAATGTCATTGGAATCATATCATTTAGCTGTGGAAGGGCTGACATAGTGCTACCATTCATTCGGCATGCTGTTGAGTTCAGCTGGCTTATTATTTTTTTTTCTAGCAAGGTTTTCTCAATGAAGGAAGCAGGACATTGATTTATGGTCTAATGCAAGCTCTTTATCCTTTGATGGACTGGTGACGACAATTTGAGGTGCACTGACAAGGAACATCTAGTCCTCACCCTCTTCATGTTACAGATGTGACTTTGAGGTTGAGAGAGAAGTAACTTGTCCAAGATTTCGCAGTAAGATACGGAGCTGCGACTGGTACCTGGGCCTCCTGCGCCCCAGGTCTGTAATAACAATGAAACAACAGCATCGCTGATGCCTTAGCTCCACACACCTCAGCACGCTGCATCTCCAGAGTGATGCTGAGAAGTAAGCATGGCAGGAATTTGTCTCTCCATGTGAGGAAACTAAGGCTCAGAGAGAACAAAGACATGCATGGACACATAGAGTGAGGAAGAGGCAAAAGAGGTGACAGTAGCCTGTCCTTGTCCCCCGGTTCAGTGCTTGTTCCAACACAGCAGGCTTCAGATGAGCTAACTGTTCTGGTCCTGGGTGCTCCAGCAGTAGCCCAAAAAGCGGAGGGACAGACCGAATGTGCAGGCCTGGTTTAAGGTAACTACAGTAGGAAGATGCAACTGCTATGTGTAGGAAAAGACTCAGGCATGCAGATGCCCGCGTTCTTGGCAGCTCCGTGTGTAATAGAACTCAGTCTCTAAGAGGGAGGCCTGCACCTGTGTCTTCCATAAGCCGACCTACCGCCATCTCAAATCATTTTTGGAGCAAAGTATGATAAAGACAAATACGTACATTGAAATTTAATCTCAGCATACGCACGGCAGCAAGCAAGACGTCTGACACGAAGCTCTTTGTAAATCATGGACCTCGTGCAAATAGTAGGTATTACTCTTATTTCTGAGCCCGGAACAACCAGCTGTTTGGCATTTTCCAATTAAAAGTATAGGCCTGCGATACTGGCCCATTAAAAATGTAATACTACCCATAAAATCTCATTTTTTTCATTTTCATTTTTTAAGAACACAAATTAGGCCAACTAAATCATTTAAATGATTCCCCCCCCCCCCTTTTTTTTTGCTTTTAAGCAAAGTAAGCTATACACAGGAACCTATAGTTCCCTTACAAAGATTTGCTTTTCCCCTGGAGCAGTCACCCACTGAAGGGACAGCCACAAATAAGTCCCTTTGCAGTTTTTACAACCCAGGATTGGCCGAGCTTTCACAGGCCTCCCATAAACCTCTCCCTGCACGTGGTGGACCTGGGAACACTTTATTTCTGCTCCAGCTTCCTGTCTGGATGCTAGTGCTCAGTGGGCCCGGGATGGGGTCTGTGGCCTCGGGGTCTCCCCGATGCCCGTGGCTGCCTAATGAGGCCTTGTGTGTTATAACTAAGCGAGCGGACCTGGCCAATAGGCCTATAGTTCCTTTCCTTTTTACCCCTGTAGAATTGAGGACTCCTAAGGAATGAAGTCCGGACTTTCTGGAAGGACACTTAGCCAAGTGTAGTCCATGGAGAAGGATGGGGAAAATCTCTTCTTTCTAGACCTGAGATTTGTCTGATTTAAGTGCCCAACAAATATAATCTCTTTAGAGTGGGTCTTTTATGCCCAGTTCAGACTGCAGCGGAAAAAATCCCTATCCTAATTTTAACACTGCTTTGTAAACTCAACTCACAAGTTTTCAACAAGATTTCAAGGTCCGCTGCCTCTGGGATGAAGCTGAAGCTCTGGGGCTGGCCCTGGGTGGGGCAGTTAGTGTAGCCAGAAGAGCTGGGCCCCAGGAGGGGCTGGAACTTGATCCAAACCTTGACTAGTTACTTCCTAACGGAGCCTGACTTCCTCCTGAGATGGTGTTACTGATAACATCTACACTCTTAGGGTTATTGTCAAGATGAAGGGAGATAATGAAGAGAACTCTGACCACTCCATCACTGGAGGTCTACGGCTTCACTCCTTTCCTTCTTTTTGTTTTTTTTTAATTATTATTTTTTTTTATTGAGATGCAAGCTTCCTTCCTCTTTTATTGCTTTTCCTACCCTTTTACTTTCCTCTCAATTTGTTGAAGTCGTTCTCGGAGGCAGGCCCTGGAGTAGACAGTAGGATTCAGTTGAATTCCATGAGGTTCTGGTCCTCAAGGAGCTCTCGCCCGCAGGGACACACAGCCAAGTGAATTAATGATGATGGCACACACAGTGTGTTCATAGGCTCAGAGGGGATCTCTAACTCAGGAGTTTTCACTGTCCCTCTGGGTCTAGGTGGCACTCTCTCCAGCTTTATGGCTACACTGTATTCATATCCATTGCCCCTCTCACAAAAGTGCCCTCCCCGTGTCTCGGGGGTGGGGGGTGCACACATAAAAGAGAGACACACTGTCTGTCCCCTGGGGCTTATGGTCCCCAAGGAGAGCTAGAACGAGATACAGGCAGCAGCGCCAGCCTGCTCCTGGACTGCCATCCATGGGGAAGCGCTAACAGGAAGAACGTGGTGACTGTCCAGAGAGAGGGACAAGGGGCTCTGTAGGCGACAACAGGCAGCTCCAGCACAGGGAAGAGAGGCAGGCAGGAGAGTAACTACCACACGTGGGTCACTTCCTAGTCCAGCTGTTAGAAGGGAAGAGGATTAAGTTGAGTTTGTCCAGGGAAGAAGATTCCAATAGGCGAGGGCCATCTGAAGACTCAACCCCTCCTTTGGGTCTTCAAAAGGCCCCAGAAGTGGCTATTTGGGTGTTGGGCAGGCAGGGGTCCTCAGCAGGGGGCAGGGGCTGAGAATTGGAGGCCCTCTGTCCACCCAACTCACGGAGCCTTCGAGGGCTGCAGTGTCAGCTGGGCAGGCCCCCTCAGTGTGTGCAACTTATCAAGTGTCCCCTGCCCCCCATCTCTGTCCTGAGCACAAAAGCCTGTTGTTTGGGGCACTCAGAGAGTGGACACAGACCATTGTCTCTTCTCTCTGTCATTAACGTAATCTATTTGATCTTGAGGCTGGTTTCGTTTCAGTCTCTCAAGGAGGGTGGGGGAGGGAAGGGGGCACTTCTTCTGACTTTGAAGAGTAGGATGACCCATCTTGGGTCTTCTTTTTCTTGTTAGAAATGAGCTAATGCTTACATCGATGGGAGATTCACCTATTCTTTGGAATAAAGATGTTTTTGTTATCATTATTGATAATAATATTACACTCATTTACATTTATTTATGTACAGCTTGTCTGTTTTTCAAAAGGATTTTAACATACCAGTAAAAAGTTTACCATGAATAAATAAAGGAAGCATGGCTAAGAGAAAATAAAGATAGAAGTAAGATAATAGAGAAGAGATTAGAAGACAAAATTTCCCCTACGAGGGTCTGGGCAGTAGCTGGATGTGGGCCAGGACTCAATTCTGAGCTCCCTAATAGCCACAGTAATGAGGGAAACATTCACATACATGATTTACAGCATCAATAAGAAACAAAGCTTTCTCAGCCCAAGAAGGCACTATATGATGTTTTGAAAAATATTATCAATAAAATCCCCCAAAAGATTCAGATATTAGGAGATATGGCCCTTCAGGAACTCCCAAATTCATAAATACCTCTAGAGTAGCATTTCCTAAATTGTGTTCTGAGACAGTAAGAGGCATTCCTCAAAAACAGACACGGTGGCCAGATCCCCATGGTTAATAGTCCCACTCCTTGCCCTCTTGGAGATTTGCAATGCATCCTATTCTCCTGAGGGCACAAAGGAGTCTGCAGAAATGAAGGCTGGTAAATTTGGTTCGAACAATCATGTCCCAAAGTATTTGGGTCACAGAACCAGAATTTGGGGGAATCACTGAATTCATGTGGCAGGACTGGTTTTCCTGCGACATTCTTTGGGAAGAGGGAAACTTTCTCTGTGGAGCCATTTTCCACAAAGAAACCAGGTTCTATCTCTTTTTTTTTTTTTTTTTTTGAGGAAGATTAGCCCTAAGCTAACATCTACTGCCAATCCTCCTCTTTTTGCTGAGGAAGACTGGACCTTAGCTAACATCCATGCCCATCTTCCTCTACTTTATATGTGGGACGCCTACCACAGCATGGCTTGCCAAGCGGTGCCACGTCCGCACCCAGGATCCGAACCTACGAACCCCGGGCCTCCGGAAGCGGAAGGTGTGAACTTAACTGCTGCGCCACTGGGCCAGCCCCAGGGGCTCATCCTGTCTCCACTCGGAGAGGCAGTGCAGGCAGGTGGCCCCGCAGAGCCTTCAGAGCTGAGTGTCTACAAAGCGAACAAAGCTGCTGATGCCAGTATTGCCCACTCTTGTTCCACGATGTCTCTGCCAACAGAGCACAGTCTCCGTTTTACTGAAGACTCCCAGCGTGCCAGGGGCTGGGGTGGGAGAAAGAAGGGCGGAAGGTGGGAGCTGCTGCCCTGCCCACAGATTCAGCATTATACCTGTCCATGAGATCTCAGGAGGGACAGAAGGCTGGCGCTTCCAGGTGGGCTTCTTGGAGGAAGTGACACTTTAATGGAGATTTGAAGGATTGGCAGGAGTCATATGGAGGAGGAGGTCTGGGACCCCATTTGTGGTCTGGCTGGAACAAATGGTCAGGATTGGCCTTTGGTGGAACAAATGGCAGGGGCGGCAGGCAGCTGGTGAGGAGCAGGAGATAGTGGGCCTGGCTGACACGCTTGGGCTTCCTTGTCCAGGGGCCCGAGGGAGGCATGGAGGCACCCCCGGGGGGATGGCAGGACTTTCCTGGGTGAAAGAGCCTCATGGTGACGATGGACTGTGGCTCGGGGGGACACATATGGGCCGGCATCCCAGGGCCATGATCTTGAGTGTTCTCCTAAGGCAGCGGCTGTGGGAAGGAGGCAGAGCCCTGGCCCTGTGCCTTGGTTCCAGTGGAGAACGGGAGGACATGACAAGCTCTCCATGCTCCCTGGAGGATTGGCACTCCCTCTGGCTGGATGTCAGAACAAATTAAGGGCACTTGTCTCGTAAGCCCCACCTGGCTGGCAGCATGGTCAGGCCCGGCTGGCAGGGGAGATGTGTCCCCAGGAGCGTCTTGGATCTTGGCCACCGGCCTCAGAGCGAGAAAGGCTCTCTCTGCTCTGTCTGTTTAGTGAACAGGGTACAGGGGTACAAAAGACTATGGCAACCAAAGACCTGTGTCAGGGCCACACTGCGAGGTGTTCTGTGCTCACCGATGTGGAACACAGAAGCCTCCTGCTCTCTGGGAATCACGCTGGGTCACACGGACAGCCAGAGGCTGTGGGGGCAGGGGACAGACCACCACATCTTGCATTTCCATTTCTCGAAGTGTGCTCACAAGGAATATCTCATTTGATTTCCGTCTGAGCCTGTTTCAGCTGCTGTAATAAAAATGCCAGAGACTGTGGGGCTTAGACTATAAACATTTATTTCTCACACTGCAGGCTGGGATGTCTGTGGTCAAGGTGCTGGCAGATTCGCTGTCTATCGAAGGCCAGCTTCCTGGCTCAGTAGGTGGCCATCTATTCGACCTGCCCTCATAGGGTGGAAAAAAGGGAAGACCTTCTGTGGTGTCTTGTATAAAGGCACCAATCCTATTCCTGAGGGTGCCACCCTCATGACCTAATCACCTCCCAGAGGCACCCCCCATGCCCCCGGTACCATCACACTGGGGAGTAGGACTTCAATGCATGAATTTGGAGAGGACACAAACATTCCATCTATAGTACACCTCATACTTTGTGACGCTGGGATTACTTATTATACCCATTTTATAGACGAGGAAACTAAGACTTAGAGAGGGGTAGGGCCTTACCCAGAGTCTGATTCCACCCTCAGTGCTCTCCCTCCTTCATTAGAGGGGAGGCGTCTCAGAGCATGACGGAGCACCAGCTGGTTGCGAGACCTTCCTCCCCAGTATGTCTCCCCGAGTCCTGGTGCCAGGAGGGCACGGCCCCATCAAGCAAGCGACCTTGGGCACACCCTGGGCTGCTCTGGAGTCTGAGGACCGAAGGGCTGGGGATGACAGGGAGATAACAAGTCCTATGTCTTCATCCAGTGCTCGGAAGCCATCCTGGAACCATCGCCAGGCAGAGTCTAGGAGGAGAAAGCCTTCTGGGTGCTAGAGAAACACCTGGGCCCACGCTGCTCCCTCCACCTGAAACCTCCTCCCGTCCTGTCCCTGCATTTCACACCTGAGCTTGCACATCCTCTTATCCCTGGCAGCCCTGTGAATCTCTGCCTGCTCCCTGCCTCTGGGGCGGCCGCTCTCACAGCACTTATGCCACCTTCAGACAACAGCTTCATTTGGAGTTCTCCCTGCATGAAGGCAGACCTCGAGTCCGCCCCAGCAGCTAGCCCTGCGCCTGGCACACGGAAGGCTTAATCAATATTTAATGAATGAATGAAAAGCGTCACTTTCCGGTGGCTTAAAAAAAAACAACCCAGACTCTCAGGCCTCAGGAAAACCTGCTCCAGCCCTGGGGCGGCTGGGTTGGTGGCTCTAACAATGGGTAAACCTGACCATGGGATCCGCTCAGCTGGACTGAGGTGTGTGGTGGTTGCTGGCGTCTGTCCACAACTTTAAGCTTGTCGGGATTCTGGGGCAAACCATTATTTTGTTGAATTATGCAAAGAGTCAGTTGTTGGAGTTCCGTATAGATCTTAGCCAAGGCCTGGCGATACTCTTAGAGGGTGGGGATACGAGTGGAACTTAAAAAAACAGTAACTTGTTTTGAAAAGAAGTAATATATGTCTGCTATAGAAATTTTATAAAAGCGGATAAGCGACAAGAATAAAATAAATGAATAAAATGATTATCCCACCACTTATAGATGTGGAGCATTTGCAGCTGGGGCTACTCGGGCATCCTCTCTGTCTCCTTGTGGTCTCTCCAGCCCTGTGGCTTCAGGGTAGCCTTACTCCTTACATGGCCACTTAGGGCCGCAAAGGTCCATGTCCCAAGAGACAGAGTCAGGTGGAAACTCTATTATCTCTTGGACCTAGCCTCGGAAGTCACTAGATCCCCTTTCTGCCAGATTCCATTGCTAGAGGCAGTTGCCGCGTTCTGGACAGGTTTGAGGAGGGGGAGGATGGACCCCACCTCTGAATGGAGGAATGTTGTTCCACGGGAAGAAGAGCATGCGGAATGGGAGAGGCACTGATGTGGCCATCTTTGGAAAATACGACTTGTCACAATTAAATTTCGGCATTTGCTCTTAAAAGGTTGATTGAAATGATCATTTTCATGGAGAGTCTTTTGTTGCTACACTAAAGCGAAAAAACATTCTTGGCCAAATGATGCATGCCCATCTTACATCGTGCAGTGTTTCTCAGCTTTTGGAAATCTTAGGGGAACCCACTTCATTTGATGTTCATAATTCCCTGGTAGGGATCATCACCCCCATTTTACAGCCATGCAAAGCGAAGTCTAGAAGGGACTAAAAAAGAATTTCTCCAGTGTCAGCCCCTGCTAAAAGCTGGAAGAAGATCTAACTATCTTGCTTCAATCCCAGGGGTTGCTCATCTACTCCGGGGAACGCCACTAGCGATCAAAATCCACCGTGGAGTCACTCCACTCCCGGAAAATTGTAACACTGACCCAGGAGGTAAGACTTCCTTTTTATGTTTTAACTTTAGCATGGCCTTCAGCCTTTAACTCTAGAATGGTTACTAATGAGTAAATATTAACCTGGCGCTGGATGAGCAGTGTTTTATTAGCTGGAGGAATGCTAAGCAGAAGGGGCCGGGGAGCCCGGGGAGTCGGCTGGCCAGCCTTTGCCGATAGCACCCACTTCTTGGTGAGCAAATATCTAAAAGTCCTTGCAGCTTGTTGGGTGGCCTGGGTGGGTGCCTGCCTCCTGGTGAAAGCATCAGGACCGACCAGATGATGGTCTGGGCTCTTGGAAGACCTTAGTGGGCCCTCGCAGTCTTATTCTCAGAGACTCTGACCAGCATCACCTCAAATATGTTACCAGACACCTACATTCTGTATTATGCATAACAGGGTTTTTGTTTTTCCTTTTCCTATAAAAAAGTTCAAAAGAATGTCTATAACTTCACCTTTGAAATTATTTGGCTATGGGTAACTCAATCAATTTACAGTAAGCTCTGTTTTTCCTCAGCCTATTTGGAAATTCATGCAAAGTGAGAAAACATAACTTACAAACTGTTTTACAACGTAATGCAATTTTCACAAGTGATAAATTTAACAGTGAATGAAGCGGCACATGACATAACCTTGCATTTTTTAGGTACTTAATTAAACATTTGTCCACTTTGATTTTGCAGGTTTTGAGCCAATAATTTGTTTTCAGCTCTCAAATACTTTTGTAGGACCCTAAAAAGCTCATAAGCCAGGTCCTGTAGCCTCGGGGCCTGACAGATAAGATGATTCTAATTGTGACGAGGCTCGTGCTTTCCCAATGAAAAGAGCCCCAAAAGTCCCTTTGGTTGTGTCTTTGAAGCTGCAGCCACGAAGAGAAATCGTTCCTTAGTAGAGTTACCTTTTGGGTGGAGTGTACACACTCTTACTGTTCTGAATGCTGTTGCTGGCAGAAACTCTGCTGCTCAATCAATGGAACAGGCTGGGCCAGGATGATCAAGGAATTCTGGAGGATCTGCATTCCCCATCATCAATTCAGATGGATCTGAATCCCCAATGGGATAGAGAACCTGATGGTGGAAAAACTCTTACAGAGAAGAAAATAGGCCATAGAGGGGATTTGCCTAAATCCTATCACGGCAGGAAATGGGGGTAGAGAAGGAAATTCACATTGTTAAAAAGCAAAACAGAACCCGTGGTGGGGCAGAGCCTCTGATGAATTCCATTTGGCCCTCCAGCATCTTCTTCTCAAGGTGAGTATTCACTCCATTTTACAGACTGCAACACTGGGGCACAGAAAGGCTACTATTTGCCCAAGATGACCCAGGGACAGGATCCCAGGTCCACTTCATTCCAAGGCTCTGCTTTGTCTTCCTGCTGTTGTGATGCACAGAGGTGCTAGCAATTTTCAGAGGAAATTAGCAGCATGTTGTGAGGTTTGTGCTGGGAATACCAGCAGGATTAAGGGAATTGCAGGAGCAATACCCTTTAGGATTTTCCCTTTGCAGAAGCCACAATCCTATCACAAACACTCAACATGAAAGAACAGGAGAGAAGTAAATTCAGGTTTTAGAAAGAGGCAATCAAGTCTCCATGTAGAATAGTGGAGTCAAGAACCCAGCTGGTTACGTTAACAGATATTCATGGAGCACCGACTCTGTGCAGCAAGCCCTGAGAGATGATGACTTCTTGTTCTTGGCCCTCTGTTACTGATAGATACAGAAGTGTGATGGAGAGAGCTCTGGCCTACGAGTCAGAAGAGCAGAATTTGCAAACTTCTCTTCCACTCCCTGGCTGTGTGGCCTTAGACAAATGAGTGCACCTCTCTGAGCCTCAAATATTTCGTAAAATGGAGATGATGATTCTCGTTCACCACACCTCCCCGGCCTGTGGTGTTCCCAAAGATCCTTGGTAAACTAATGTGTGGGGACTCCTCCTTATGACTCTCCCTGAAATAGGCCCACTTTGAGGGCAGGAGAGGTTCTTGTTTCTCTGTCCTCAGCACCCGGCCTGGCACAGAGTAGGTGTTTTGTGAGTGCGGGCTGAATAAGGCCATAAATCTCTTACATCTTAGCTGAAACACAACCTTTTCTAATGCATGTGAACCTTAACTGGAATCTTCCCGCCCTGTGGATACTTTAAACAATAAAGATGGTTTCCATTCAAGGATTCTAACTCATTGCACTGACAGGAGTCTTCGTGAAGATCAACTTTGTTTGCAAAACAACTTTACGGCTCTTTCTGTAAAGGCTGAATGAATCCTGTGGCCATCTCTCTGGGAAGGAAATTTCTCCCTTCCTTTTCACAGCTGAGTTTTCACAAATAACTATTCTGTTTTAATCCACACCACCAATTAGGCAAGAATCCTTTGTAACTCCCCAAATCACAGCAGCCCAGAATGTCAGCGCTGGAAGGAGCCTTGGGGGTTATATATTCTTACTCCCTATTTTAGAGAAAAGTTTGCTGCAGAGTGGGAAGGAACGTGGTCAGGGTCATAGAACAGCCTGTCTCGGAACAGCTCAACTCGGTGGGAATGACTCTCTTCCAGGATGTCTCTTGACAAAGCCAGGGTCCTCTCTGGATACCCTGGGCCACCCAGCTGGGTCTGAAAGAGGTCGACAAGACAAGGGCTTCTTCAGCTGATGGGTTCCCAGCTCTGCCGAGACCATCGCAAATGTTTTCTGGGGCAGCCCTCTGCACAGGTCCTCCAGAGAGGCACACATACAACGGGTGTTTTCACAGACCAGCTCACGGTGAGGGCAGCCAGCCGCCGAAGTGGCCCTGGTGTGCTCCGCAGTGTGTGTGGGGAGACTTTCCTCCCCCCACCCACGGCGGCGAGGACTGGTGTCCCAGAGGTCGGGCCTGAGAACAGTGGCTGATTGATGGCGATAAGAGCAGTCCTGAATGGCCTGCGTGGTACCTTGATCTGGAACGTGCAGGGGTTATTGGCTGCAATCGCAGATTAGTCAAATTCCCAGCTGGCGTCTGAGCAGGGAGGTGCGGTGAAAAGGTCTGTGACTTCCTTCCTCCTTCACTAAAACAGGCCTGGAGAATGAGGCCCCTGCACTGTAATTATATGGAGGCAGGAAACAAATGACTAAGGCCTGTCTCTAAGTGAGGAAGGAAGGAAAACATCCAGGGCTCCGGGGATCCTTCATCTTCTGTTCGGGAGGCACTGGGAGAATAAGAAATACTATCTACTCTTAAATCTTCACCAACCCTGGGGAAGCAAGGAGCATTCACTTTAGTCGACAGATAAAGGGAAGGGGAGTTACCCGCGGCTGCAGTGCAATTAGTCGTGTCATGGAGCTGAGTGAATTGCACTTCTGCCCGACTGCAGCCGGCTGCTTTCTCTGCCTCAGTTTGACATGGTGAGAGCCCTTTCTCTTTAAGTTGCACAAGGAGGCTGCAGTCCAGCCTAGCTTTCCTGGACAACTTTTGTGCCTGGGGGCACTTCTGCACGTGCCCAGAGGGAAGGGCACCTTCTCCTCTGCTCAGATGCCCCGTTCCCATCAGGCTGCACCTGCCCCGCAGGGGCGCCCTTTTCTAGGTCACACAAAGGCACCAAACAGGCTAGTGGTAGCCTTATATCAGCTCTTGTCTTTTAACTTCTCTGGGCCTCAGTTTTTTCTCCTGAGAAGTGAGAATCTTACTCTAACCATCTTCCGTAAGCCCTCTGACAGCAGGATCATCTCCACAAGGCCATGCACAGAGCATTGCTTGACACACTAGATATTTGTATCCTGGCGGGCAGCAGGTGACATATCCCTTAGACTCATCTCCCTGGGTTCACGGTGCTTCCCGCTGGTCAAGCCAGTTCCTGCACTGGGTTTCAGCGAACACAGGCTGCCCCTGCTGGACTGTATGGGTGAGGGGTGGATGACACTGGCCCTCACCACTGGGCTTCCTGTGACCACCAGGTGGGAGAAAGCTGTGTATGTGTGTGTCTCCGGTGTGGGCAAAGGCCAGGGGGCAGAGGTGGAACAGCCAGCGCCCTTTTCCCCTGCAAGTGTGAGGCTGTAAGAGGAGAGGATAGAGCCCAGCCTCCAGGGCTCGCCCCTCCCCCACTGGCCCTGGGGGCACTCTGAATGTGCCATGCCCCCTCTTTCTCACCTCCATGCTTCCCTACACACTATTCCTTTTCGTAAATGTATGCACTCCCCTTCTCTGCCCAGCTGATTCCTGTTTATTTTTCTGGACCCCAGTGGGGCCAGCTGGGCTCCTTCATGCACTGAACCCACAGCACCTAGTGCAACGCGGGCGCAGAGTAGGTGCTCCAGTTGGGTTTCTGGAACAAATGGACGAGAGAATGTCTGCAGGGTCCTGATCTGCTCTGCCATCACCCAGCTCCATGACCTTGACTTGATCCCCCTTTCCAGTAGGGCTGCAGCACCATCTCCCCTTCCCCGAAGGCACAGGCCCATTAAGCTGCCACCTTCTCTCACCTCATTATCGCCTTGGCCTGGGGGAGTCTCCAGGGACTCCCTGAGCCCCTGGGAGTTCAGAGGTCTCCCCTTGGCCCTTCCACTAGAAGCGGTGGCCCTAGAAGGTCAGGTAGAGAAAAGCCAGGTACCCAGAGAGGGTCTCCTCTCCGGCTTGAGCTCATGGAGCACAGCCCCGAGTGCCATGGGAGCCCCAGCCCAGCGGGCACCTTCGGGGCGGCCGGAGCCTGCCCAGAGCGAGCCTTTATCTCGGCGTCTGGTGATAAGACCCCAGCGCTCGGCGCTCGTGCTGGGCGACCGCGGGGGCAGGAGCCATAAAGCGGGGCGGGGCGGCGAGTTTAGTCGAGATCCTGGGGAGCCAGAGCTTTGAACTCTGCCCTCGGAGCGGACGGGGCCCTTTATGGCCCGGCGGCCCCGGGGCTGATGAGAGAGCAGGGCCATTACGGCGGGGACGAGGCCCCCTCGGCCGGCCCCCTTGCACCCCGACTGCAGGGTGAGACAACAGAGCCCCGCGAGGTGGGACCAGCGGCGGAAACGGCGCTCCATCCGCTTTATTGACTTGTAAACGACACCATTAAGAGGAAGCCCTCACCTTGGCTGGAAACAGCTGTGTGAGCGGCCATAAATCTGGCCGCCCGGCCCAAGGCAGGCATTCCCCGGGCAGGGGGTGCGGGGCGGGGCCAGTGGCCCCATCGCCCCCACTTCCTAGCTGCCCCGTGGGACTGGGGTTGTGACCATTCATGAGAAAGGGGCTTATTAGGGGAAATGCCAGTGGCTAACTAAATTTATCCTCCAAAAATTAAAAATGGAGAAAAAGATTCCGAGAAATCTGAGTCACTATTTGCAAAGTCAGCCTAGAGAACTAGACATTGAGGAGCAGCCCAGGACAATGGAAGAAACGGGGGAGGGTCTTAGAGGTAGACTGCTGAGTTTCAGGCCCATCTCGGCTTCTTACTGTGCGTCAGGGACCAGCCGCTGGGCCGCCCGGGTCTCACTAAAAAGTAGACATAGGGGGCCGCCTCCGTGGCCGAGTGGTTAAGTTCCCGCGCTCTGCTGCGGCGGCCCAGGGTTCGGATCCTGGGCGCGGACATGCCACTGCTCGTCAGGCCACGTTGAGGCGGCGTCCCACATCCCACAGCTAGAAGGACGTGCAACTAAGTATACAACTGTGTACAGGGCGGGTTTGGGGAGATAAAAGCAGAAAAAAAAAAAAAAGATTGGCAACAGTTGTTAGCCCAGGTGCCAATCTTTAAAAAAAAAATAGACATAGTAGTACCCTTCAAAGGGTGGCTGTGTGGATTAAATGACATGATGGAAGAATACCTCACCCATGGGAGGGGCTCAAGAAACGAATTTTCTTTCTTTGAATGACAGTAAAACAGAACAGAAATTTGAGATTTTGGCTCTCTTTGTTGTGTTCCCATGGAATTAGCTAACCCTGCAGAACGCAGACTAGACAGCGAGCTGCTGGAGGGCAGGCACAGCCCTCGCTGGCTTGGTGCTATTTGCTTAGTTGCTAGAAAGGAACCTGGTATGGAATATGGAGAAAGTTTTCAATAAATGTTTGATGCATAAATAAAATAAGGACAGAAGGAAGGAAAGAAAGAAGGGGAGGGGAGGGGAGGAGGATGGGAGCTAAGCTCATTTTTCCTCTGGACCAAGTCTATAGTTGGAAGCAAGAGGAAAGAAGGATGTAACATTTGCTGATTCCCACTGCGAGCCAATGCATGATAAAACTCAGTTCTCACAACCACTCAGAGGACCCTGAGGATAATTGCTCAAGCTCTGCCATTTACTTATTAACCAGTAAGTAAATTTGCGTTATGGGCACGTTGTTTACTCTGTGGGCAAATAACTTCCCTGTGCCCCTGTTTCCTCCTCTTGAATGGTGAGAATTAAATGAGATAATATGTGTAAAGCTGTTCACACAGTTACTGGCAAACAGTAAATGCCCAATAAATGTTGGATATGGTGCTTCAGGATGGAGAAACTGGCTTAGAGCGGTTAAGTCACTTGGCCAATTCACAAAGCTGAGAAATGTCGTAGCCCGGATTCCTGCTTCGCTTCTGAAGTTTACACTCTGGATTCTACCGGGTTCTGGAGCTGTTGAGACACCATAAGGGGTGGTGTCTGGAATCCTCGCTGCTGCGTGGTCTCAGAATTTATTATCAGATGCAACTACTAAAAAGAATTCTTTAGAGATAGAACTTATATACTGAGCTCCTGAAAACAGTTAATGCGGCCACTAGGATCCTGATCTTTGCCTGAGGAATACCTACAGTCATTTTCCAGCAAACAAACAAATAAACAAACAGACGAACACAAGCAAAAAGGAGGCAAGATGTTAGGCAAACATTTACAGAGCCTCAGCCAGGAGCTGCAGGGAGCTCTGCTCCCGGACACGGCCCTCCCCTCCTGCCTCCCTCCCTGGCTCAGTATTTGCTGGAAGTGGATAGTCCTCAGTGTTGTGTGCTGGGGGAGCACTAGTCTCACAAGATGCTTGACTAAAAGGGGCCTGCCTTCAGATGAATTTTGTATAAGCTGTGTTACATACACAGTGATTTCTGTCCTGCAGGATTTCCCTGAGCTTTTGCAGGTTCGCAGCACTGGTCCTGCAGGGGCCAGGGTGGAGGGGGACAATGAGACAGGGACGGGGACAGGGAACGATGACGACAGGGACATACAACATGACACACTACACAGGGGATGGGGTGGGGGATGGGGAGGATAGCGAGTCTATGCAGATTTTTCCCAAGTGCGGATGAGCAGAAAAGACTTTTATTTTTTCAAGAAACTCCTATTCAGGTGCCATGGCCCTGGGCAGAAGTCGGGGGAGGGCCTATAGGAGGGAAAGATGGGGACACAGGCTTCTTGGGCACCCTCCAGCTTTGGCTCCTTGTGGCCCTCTGGCAGGCTATGGCCACAGCATCCCCTTGGCGTTGCCTTGAAGACAGAAGTCTCTTTCAGAAACCCTCTGGGGCTACCTGGGTCTCCACCTCCAACTGGGCGTCACTTTCTCATCTGTGCCACAAGGAGACAGGATGACATGTGGCATTTCCCATCATCCGTAATTCTTTAATGATTCACAGTGAAAGGAATCTCAGCCCAGGAATTACCAGGCCGCCTCTGCGTCTGGAGCCCCGCCTGGCTTTGTAGGGGCTCCAGTATTTTAAATGATTTGGGAGGTTTAGCAAAGCGTACACAGCGATTACTCCACACAAGGCACTGGTGTAAATGTTTACAGATACTAATTTATTTAGACCTCACGGAAGTCACCTTTATTCTCATTCCATTTTTACAGATGAGGAACTGAGGCCCCAGGGTTTGGAGAATTTGAACTTGAGCAGCCTGGCTTCAGCATCAGCCCTTTGCTTTGCTGTCTCCTCTCAAAACTGGGCAAAGCCAAATGGGTTTCAATTTCCCGGATGGCTTTGAGTCTTCCAAGGAGGGACCGAGTTAAGGAGGCAGAGACAGAGGGAGAGAAGAAACAAGGCTAACGTGTAGAACAGGGAGCCGCAGCACACAGAGCGTGGGCAGGAGGACCTTGAAATCTTGCCTCTCTTCTTGTTTGGGCAAAAAGGAGGATGTTGGGCCCCCTGTGCTGGAAACGGCCACCCCCCGAAACACGTGTGGTGTGTGGTTTCTCTCTGCCTGTGGTGCCCCTCAGTGCTCACCCGTCACCTGCCAATGACTTCCTGACCATCAGTCTAACGATTCCGGGCACCTCTCCGTCCTTCCTGGGAAGCAGCCGGCCGAGGGCTACACCCTGGACCTGTGAGTCCAGTTCCGGGGCCCAGATCCACAGAGGAAACTCGGGAAGAGGCAGGGCTTCGGATGCCTGAGGCTGAGCCGGGGCCTGCACCTGCCGCATTCCATCCTTCAGGTCTTAAAAGCCTCCTATTCTTTTACAGATCACTGGCTCAGGCCTAAATGATCCAGATAATTGAGCCGTCTGGCCCATCGGGTGTTGGCATAGACACCATTTACGTGTAATCTGAGAATATTCTGTCTGTTGCGAAGTTTCTTCCAAAGGCATTATTTCTAACCTTCTTTAAGAAACAAATTTCCTGTTGCCATGGAGATCATTTTTCGGCTAATTTTATCGGGCTCAGGAGCCAGGGATGGCAGCAGCTCCCTCAGGTTTCCCAGGTTCCTTCTCTGGAGAGTCCTGGGTTGTCCTTGTCAAGGAGGCTCCCAGACCTCAGGTCCTTTGAAGGAGACAATTCAGGTGATAGTCACATTTTGGTTTTGAATTTTAAAAACCTTGACAACCTCTCAATAGGCATTTTTGATTTGTTTTAATGAGAAAACACATAAAATAAAGATTCGGGGCTGATAAGTTTTGTAAATAGGCGGTTTCTGGAAACTGTTTGTGAAGAAACTGTTAAAATGAGAGATTTCAGAGCTAGAAAAGACTAGAAAATTCCAAAAGCATCAAAGGCATTTTTTGAGCCCCAAACCTGGCCCCTGAGCTGTATGAGGGGAAGCGGAGCATCGGAACATGCAATTTGCCTCCTGGGAGCCTGCAATCTGGTGAGAGTTAAATTGCTTCAGAGCTCAGAGGGACCTCAAGGATCGTCTCTTTTAACACTCTAATCTTACAAATTTAGAAATTAGTCCAAATCTCAGAGCTGGTACTCGGGAGAGTTTCAAACCCAGGTTTCTGGGCTCGCAGCCCCTTGGGCTAAAGGGGGACACCCCTCTCCTCCAGGCTCGTGTCTCCTCCGCCCGACGTGCTCAGCGGCCTGCAGACCCTGTGCCCGGCTCTTCTCACCTCTGTGTCTTGTCACGTTCAAGTCCTGCTCTCTGGAATGCACTTCCATCCTTTTGGACATTGTATCCTTCAAGCCTCACCTCAAATGTTACGTTTTCTGGAATTCTCTAGGCTGGGTCAGGCTTTCTTCTAGAGTCTGCACGTTGCTGCAGTTCCCTGTGTGCGTCCCGTGGACAGCGAGCCCCTGGAGGATCGTATCCTCTTAGTCTCTGCATCACGGTGCCTTGGGCGCCTCCTGGTACATACGGAGGGGAGCTGGATGAGTACTGGAAGAAAACAATCGTTCTAACAGCCATCATACGAGAGCTTACTGTGCACCAGGCGCTGGATTAATGTATGGACTCTGTCTGAGTCCGTTCGGGCTGCTACAACAAAATACTACAGACTGGGAGCCTTGTACATGGCAGAAACGAATTGTTCACGGTTCTGGAGGCTGAAAGTCTGAGGTGAGGGTGCCCGCATGGATGGGTGAGGGCCCTCTTTCAGGTTGCAGACTGCTGACCTCTGGCTGTGTCCTCACATGGTGGAAGGGGCTAGAAATTCTCTGAAGCCTCTGTTATAAAGCATTAATCCCATTCCTGAGGGCTCTACCCTCCTTGACTTAAGCAGCTCTCAAAGGCCCCACTTCCTAACACCATCACCTTTGCAGGTTAGGATTTCAACATACGAATTTAGGGGGGACACAGACATTGAGATCATCACGGACTCAATACACTCACTGATCCTAGGAGGTCGGTACAACTATTACCCTATTGTGCTGTGGAGGAAACTGAGGCGCTGTAAAATAACTCGCCTAAGCCACTGAGCTGGAGAGCGCTGGCGTCAGCATCAGCCCTCGCCTTTGCCTCCAGACCTTCTCTTGGAGCAGCTCCTCTGGATGCCTTTCTGATCAACGCGCAGCCCTACGCTGTAGCTGAGAAAACCGACACTTGATGAATGATAAAACGACTCTTCCCAGGCCACGCGAGCACTGAGCTCTGGACTGGGATTCGCAGCTGGGAGGTCTGCTTTTGAAGCTGACGTTCTTCCGGCTTCACCACACTGTGTCTGAATTTAAGTGTGAAACAGTGTGGCGTTGACCACAAATATTTTAGGGACAGCTTCTCTTGTGAGACTTTCTAATTTTCTCTTATAATCCCTACTTAAAAAACTTCAGGGGCCGGCCCGGTGGCGCAGTGGTTAAGTGCGCACATTCTGCTTCGGCGACCTGGGCTTCGCCAGTTCGGATCCCGGGTGTGGACACGGCACCGCTTGGCAAGCCATGCTGTGGTAGGCGTCCTACATAGAAAGTAGAGGAAGATGGGCACGGATGTTAGCTCAGGGCCGGTCTTCCTCAGCAAAGAGAGGAGGATTGGCAGCGGATGTTAGCTCAGGGCTAATCTTCCTTAACAAAAAAAACAAACTAAGAAAAAACCCCTTCGATTCACAGCTAGTTCCTACTCTATAGTACAGAAAACCTCAAGGTTCTCTTAGTCTTTGTGTGTCTGAGACAGGCAACAGCGTGGTGAGATGGGGTCAGCTCTCTCCATCAGAGGGAACCTGCCCTGGTACCCAGATTGTGAGCACGTAGTTTGCATCTTGGTTCTGTTACTGCTGTTTAAATAATACCTAAGTGAGGTCCTTTAACTTGAACTTTTTAATTGAAGGAATAAATGGAGAGAAACCAAAGTATCTCCACTCAGAAAATGAAGATGCTGGTGCCCGTCCGTATAGGGGATCCCTATGAAGGCTTAATATGTGCCATATGTCCCAGGTATGAGATGCTCATTTAAATTGCCTTTCTTCCTCACTAGGGGATTGAGAAGTTCCTCCAGGCTACAAGTGGGGTGGCGGCTGGAGGAACTGTCAGTCCTGGCCTTGCTGTCGGTGCCACCTTCTCCTGGGGGCTCTGCTTGCCCAGGTCAGGCTGGTCGCCATGGGTGGCAGTAATGGCTTCAGAAGGGAGCTGTCTGTGGGCTCCTCCCATGCTGCTGCCCTCACTTTGTGTGTGTACGGCTGAAAAACTAAGGCAATATCAACACGCTGATGGCCTTGGCCACAGGGTCTCAGAGCTACACTGATCACAGGGTCTTCCTGTAAGCCCTTGCTTTGTCCTGATGGTCACATTCTTGCTATTTGCTCGAGCCTTTAGCTCTCAGGGCCATCTTTATTGGGCTCCTTGAGGCCCATCAGTGTGTTACTTCTAATCGTCACTATCAGACCTGTCTGCAGTGGACTCTAGTTGGAGCCCACAAGTCCTTTCTGAGCAAAATGTCCCTGGTGCATGCAATGGCGTCGTACTATGCAGGCGGGTTTATTGGTGCTGGTCTAGGCTCTGCCGAATCAGGGGACAGCTAATGGTCATGATGATAGGTTATCAGAACCTTGTGCAGACCACACAGACAGCTGCCCAGAATTTCGCTGCTGTCTGCTTTGCTGCCTAATCAGTCACCATGACCTCCCCCAGCTGTGCTGACATTCTGTTCTCAAGGCCTAAGGACTGCTCGGTGGCCAAGCTAGATGTTACATTGTTCAGTACATGAAATGAAAACACACGCACAGCTGTGGCCTCTATTGCAGGGATCCGGAGGGCAGAGTCGTGCTTGAGGCAAGACTGGCGTTAGCAAAGGAGGCAGGGAAGGGGCAGTGTGAGAGGATGGAGGATGTTCTGAAGGGTGCAGCATCCTGAAGCCAAAGGACGAAGGAAACTAACATTTAGAGGCAGCCGCTTAGGCCAGGAACCGTGTGATAGTCGTTTCTTTCATTTTCTCTGGAATCTGATTAGATTCTCATTCCCAATTAACAGATGAAGAAACTGAGGCTCAGGGAGATTGCCACCTAGCTAGAAGTGACACAACTAGCTGAGTCTGCTTCCGAAGCCTGGGTTCTTCCCGCTGTACAATCCTGTCAGAATCAGCCCTTAAACGAGGATCACATTCTGCGTCGTTCATTATACATGGAAAGAGCTTGTGAGGCCTGTTGAGGTTGATTTGCATAATTCATTTTTAGAACATTAATTAGCCGGGATGTGTAATAGTTCTTGTGCCAATTTGTGTTTCAATTTCAAATGCAAATACAAATTAGCAAATGTTATTCCTGTGGCACCTTAAGGATGAAACATTTGCCGCTCGTCGTGAGTATTAATCTTTACATTTCTGAAACTATGACTGATAGAAGCAATAATATCCTCTAATTTGCAGGATTTAGAAAAAATTTAGTCTCGTGGTGGGGGGGTGGGGAAGAGGTAATTCTATTTCAGCAAAAGAAAACATTTTAGGCATCCATCCAACCATCCATCTACTCATCCATCCATCCATCCATCCATCCAACTGTTAAATAGTATTGAGCACCAACTAAGTGTCCGACTGTGGTAGGAGACAGAGGTTGTACCGGGAGCTCACACACTTAGTGCAAAAGAGAGTTATGTAAATAAGTATGTACATTATATTGTGATAGGTTTTAGAATAGAGCTAAGCTTTAAGTAGTGGAACAGAAAGACCAGAAGCGCCCAGCAATGCTTCCCAGGGAACAGGACACTGAGCAAGCCCAGTCTTGAAGTGGAAGTTAGAGAAGGCCAGGCAGAGGTGGATTGGTGGTGGTGGGTGCCACGGTGGCAGTGAGAACACCATGAGAGAAGACTGTTGTGTGAGATCGGGTGTCCCTGGGGGCCTCCAAGCCACTCTGCCCAGCTGGAACTTAGGTTATTTGCAGGGGTGATGGCAGGGCTAAGATGATGCTCAGGCTTGTGTGCAAGCCGGGTGTTTGGAATTCCCCTGCAGGCCTTGAAGAGCCATTGACGGAAGTAGCTGGTCAGACTGACATTTTGGAAGGCTCACTCCGGAGGCAGTGTGGAGAGCATTTGCGGGAAGGAGACTTCGGACAAGGAGTTACGGGATTATTGGAATAACCCTGTGGAGGAGAAGTGATGATTAGGGTAGTGGCAGAGGAAGTAGAGAGGAGAGGCCCCATAAAGACGTATTGCAGGAATATCATTGTTGGAGAGACATTTGGGGCTGGGCGTAAGAGCACAGGCTGTGAACCCACCTGCCATCTCTCAGCCCGGGCGCTGACCTTGGGCAGATCTCACGCCTGCTCTGCTTTGGTGTGTGTGCTCACCTGTAAACAGGGAGCACATGTCTCTTAGGGTTGCTGTGCACACCAGTACACATTTAAGACTTGATAGGTTTGATGACGGTGGTGGTGAGTGCGATGGTTACTAACTGAATGTTGGGAGAAAAAGCAGTCAAGAAAAATGCCCAGATTTCTGATCTGGAATAGTGACTGACTTCCGAGAGCACCGAAGCAGAATCTTACAGGGGCCCTTTGGTACATTTTGTTGGTTGAAACAATTCACAGAGACAATCCGCATTCATTGTGGAGGGTCTACACAGCTGCTTGAATATAAGAGAGTGTGGTCCATTAGGGGCATTTTTGGAGACTAGCCTCAACAGACGTGTACACAGATTGTCCTCGCGAGAGTAAAATAATAGTTATGACCGCTTGTGCAGCTGTTATGTGCCAGTCTCTCCAGTAGGCTCCTGATACACACTATTTCATCTTCGCAACAGCCCTCCAAGGATAATATTGCCATTTCTTACTCTACGTTCAAGGAAACTGAGGTTCTATAAGTAGACCATGTCTATAACAAGATGAAGTCAGTAAATGGTCCAAACTGGATCTGAATATAGATCACTCTGACAATAAACCTCATATTTTCTTCCCTCCAGAATGCTGCCTTCATGACTAATGCTATAAAAGATTCTTAGACGCCCAGGGGACAGTACCTGAGCTGGTTTAGTGGCAACTAGGTGCACTTCATGGCAGGGGTGATGCTTGATCTCTCAGCTTCCTCCCAGCCTTAATATTTCAGGTAAGTCATTTACCATCTAGCATAAATGAGATTCCATTTGGGTGTTAACTTTACGAAGGATGAGGCAAAGTTACTTTGGTACTCTGAGACTCAGGTGAGAACTACAGGCTTTTACGACTGACCAGCATCCCAGATAATTTCTTCTACTTAAATAATGCATATGTGGAAACCATTACGCAACACACCAGGGACGTGTGCTGTGCCGACCTCCATGCTTCTGAGAGGGAGGCATGAAACTCCAACAGTCACTTGGTGCAGGGAGAGTGTTGATAGGTTAGTGATGTCGAGTTTAGCAGTGACACTACCTTATATTGCCATGGACAATACACTAAGTCTGAGCAAACCAAAAAGAAGTAAGGCGTCAGCATCATGGTGAGGACAGCATGCCACAGAGATAGTTGAGAGAATATATGGTTTTATCCAGATAGCAGCCACCCGGTTACTGAAACATCATCAAGGGTAAGGCCGGCTTTCCCTGCGAAGGTTGATGTGGTTGAGTGATGTGATTCTCCGTAGAGAGTGACTGTCCGCCTTCTAAGGGCATATATCAGAATTTATAGCCTTTGAATAAGTCTTTAGAAGGCTGGACTGAAGTATATGTTAAAAAGTGTAGCAGCTAGTAGCGACATTTGGCAAGCTAATGTCACATTCCTATGGAATTTTTGATAAGGATGATACTCAAGAAATGAAAACAAATTAAAACAGAGAACCTTTCTTGAGTGGACCCAATGAAGGTGACTTCAGCTTGAGCCTGCAAGCATTCAGCTTTCATTTGGATAGCTTTACAGTTCTAACTCGTGAATCTCTCTCTTTTTTTTTTTTTGAGGAAGATTAGCCCTGAGTTAACATCTGCCACCAATCCTCCTCTTTTTGCTGAGGAAGACTAGCCCTGAGCTAACATCCATGTCCATCTTCCTCTCCTTTCTGTGTGGGACACCTACCACAGCATGGCTTGCCAAGCCATGCCATGTCTGCACCCGGGATCTGAACTGGCGAACCCCAGGCCACCCAAGTGGAACGTGCGCACTTAACCGCTGTGCCACTGGGCTGGCCCCTAGGGTTCTAATCATAGCTTCTCTGGGACTCAGTTTACCTAATTTTAACTAAGGAGGTTAGCTGACTTTTTTAAGGCCCAGTCTGCTCTTTCTATGATTTTTTTAAGAGTCTTTCTGGTGAAGATTCTAAATCCATCAGTCTATAAGTATTTTATGTTTTACATCATGATAGTTGTTTTGCATTACAGACAGAGTTTCCTCAAAGATGGAAGGATGGGGTGCTTCTACAGAAAAAAAAAGTTCCAAGAGTGTTCATTCAATAAATCTAGATTCTCACGTTTCCCTAAGCCCATCTACATTTACTGGTTCGAACTTTGAGAGTTCCACTCTTTCCCAGTCAATGTCATGTACTAAACCTGACAAAGCTATGAATTCAATTTATATTGTAGTTCTGCAACTTCAATTTATTAAATTTTGGATCTGACTTCCATCTGTATCGATCCTGAGAATATAAGAAAATGGAGAATTTTTAGGGCTGACATAGAAGTTTTTGGGCTTTCAGATTGTGCCTTAAGCTAAGCATTGAAGTTGGATCTTGTCTTTCTTTTCATGTGAACTCTCCAGTGGAGTCAGAAACAGCACCACTTCGCCCATCCAGCTTCTTGTAATCATTCTCTTTCTTTCTTTCTTGTTTTTTAAACTAACTCCCACATTACTTTATTTATTAATTCTTTTTCAATTTCATTGCGATATAATTGAGATACAGCACTACGTAAGTTTAAGGTGTATAGCATAACGACTTGGCTTACATGTGTTGCGAAATGTCATAGTCATTATTGCCAACACCACCAGTAACTGCATCTCTGAGCGCTTCATCATGGACAAACACAGGTAATAACTTAGTAACTGTTTTGTCCCTGCAGAGCTACTAGTCGTGGTCTTCTAATACTACAACATGGTCTACTAGTATGCCATTTTCACTAGATATCCAGATAACCAATCTCAGGTTGCCAATTTTGAGAGCTGGTTGCCCAGAATCCATGACTATTTGTGTCACTGATCTGCTGGGCTGACGGCTGCGTCTGCAAAAGCATTGCTTTTCAGGAAGCCAGAGCCTGCTGCCATGAGCACCACAGGATCTGCGGAGGCCACTGTCGCCTGCTTCTGTGCTGTTCCTCCAAAATCAGAAGCCTCAGGTGGCACGCCTCTGAGATGGCTGACATGCTGCTGCCACCCCTAGAGCCCGAGTCCAGAAGCATTGTGTTGCTGGCACATCCCTCACCACCCTGAAATGACCAGTGGAGCTGCGTTACCTGAGCAGAGATCCTGGAGCCCACACCTGCCTACTGCCTCTGTTGCTGCCGCTAGAAGCACAAGTAGGAAAAACGAAGTGACTTCTCTCTTCCTCCAGCTTTTCAGTCTCCTGGCAGTGCCTCCCACTGGCAGAACCAAATCTGAATCTGGGTTTGCATGTGGTTTCCAGGCTTCCAGCCACCTGCAATTCAGAACAGAGCAAAAAGAGTGGGAATGGAGCTGTTAGCAACCAGCAAAATGGTTGGTGCATATATTATAGACCAGACCAGTTACTAGGAACAATACAGAATTGAAAAAAATTGAACCTCCATAGGAACAATGGCCCCAATTATTCCTTCCTGTAGCTACATAGTGTATTCAGCTCCTTTCATTAAGAAGTAGGATCTATTTCCCTACCTCTTGAATCTAGGCTTGACCCGTGATTTACTTTGGCAAATAAAATATTGCAGAAATCATGTGCCAGTTCTGAGCTGAGGCCTCAAAAGGCCCCGTGTGCTTCCACTTACTGTCTTTGAATCCTGCCCTCACCATGAGAAAAAGCCCAGGTTAGTCTGTTGGAGGCTAAAGGCTGCATGGAACAGAGACAAGCTGTGTCGACTGAAGCCTCTCTAGACCAGTTAGTCAACCTGGCAGCCAACCACGAACACACGAGTAAATTCAGCCGAGCACAACCATTTCCAGCCTCCCAGACAATTCATAGACTTGTGATTTTAAGTCGTTAAGTTTTAGAGTGCTCTGTTAGGCAGCAATAGCTAACTGATGCATCTGTTCCCAAGAGGGCGAAACCTAACAAAGAGAGGAAGCACACATACAAAATGGAAACAGATGACAGAGCATTGTTGAGTTGTACTGGCTGTCATGTCCAAAAAGTTTTCAAGGAGAAGGCAGATCCTGTAGACTGAGTTTTCATGAAGTCTTCCAGCAAGAGATGGAACTTGAGCTGGGCTGTGAGAAATAAGCAGTACTTCAGTTGACTATGAGGTAGCAATGTATTTAGAAACATGGTTATGCCAACCAACAATCTGATACAGAGAAGTCTGGTGTATTGAGTGAAAATTTAAAGGAGAGATCACCATCTTCTCTTTTACCTACATAAATATTCTTTGGCCTATAACTGAGTCCAGTCAGAGAAATTAAACATATTTTAACATATGTATATTTTATAAAAAAAAGTTAAATTACTATAAATATTTTCCTAACTAGAAAAATAATCTATAGTTATTGAAGAAAACTTGAGAAGTGTAGAGAAGGATAATTTCTCATCTAGTCTATAATCCCAGCGGCAGATGCAATCACTGCTATTATTTTAGTGTATTTCTTTCCAGTCTTTTTAAACACATTTACGTGGGTAACATCAAATGGTAGATATAATTTTGTCTTTCTTTCCACTTTCTATTTTGACAGAAATATTTTCTCATTTATTAAATTGTCTCAAAAATGTAATTTTTAATAGCTTCATATATTTCATCTTCTGAATATATAGTTATTTATTTACTTGTTCTCATTTTGTTGGATATTTATGTTTTTTCCTATTTTGTTCTATTGTAAGTAGATCTACGAAAGCCCCCTTTCTATGAAAAACACTCTTGGATTACTTCCTTAAGACAGAGGTGCGCCAAAGCTGATTCATTTTGAAAGGATCTTGGTATATACAGGTATCCCCCACTTTTCACAAGTTCGCTTTACGCCTCTTCACTTTTACGAAAAACCCACATTAGGACTCATTTTCGCTAACCGAAAGAAATTTGAAGAGGATTTTCGATTTTACAAAAAAGTCAAAAGAGAAAAGAGCATCCAGAGTTCCCCTTGCAGCCAGCCCTCTTAGAGGGAGCACCCACCCCGAGAAGCAAGACTGGCGCCGCCAAGCGCCGTCCGCGGGAACTGCACCCAGCATCTCAGCCTCAGGCCGCCATAGCTTTGAACTGGCTGTGAGCATGTGTGCTTCGTCTCCATTTATTTTCTGCACCCGTCAGCAAGATGTGTCCTAAGGTAATTGCTTCTTCGCTTTTCGCCATTTTCGGCTTACGAAAGGTTGTAACACTCTACTTTCAGATAGCGGGGGAAACCTGTATTGCCAAATGTCTTCTTTTTCCAGAAAAGGTGTTCTAATTTTTTCCTCCTCATAATTGAATGATGCTGCTCATTCCATTGCATCTTTCCTGCATTATCATCTTATATATATATATATGCTATTTTAATAAATGTAAGTTGATAAACTATTGTTGCTTTAATTAGCATTTCCTTGAGTTTGAGATAGATTGAACATTTTTCATGCACTTATTGGCTCTTTGTTTCTCTTTTTCGTGAACTGACTGTTCATGGTCTAGAGGATTGATATTGACATCAAAGTCCTTTTGTGGTTGACCAGCTGCTCCTCGTCTCCCACGGGATATGGGCTGTGCAGTAGGAAAGCTGTCATCTCTTATAAAAATGCCTATAGGATGGGCTGCTGCACACGGCCATTGCTGCAGCTGTCACCTGGGTGGCATTGCCAGGGCGCTGCTGTACACAGTCCTTCTCTACAGGATGACATGGAATCTCAAACCCGAGGCTCCATTTTATGCAGTCGCCTCCAGGGTCCTTCACTCTATGGCCCTTGTGCCCTGAGGGCTCTTTTCTCTGAATGATAGAAGCATTTGGAGAGTTTTCAATTTCCCAGCGGTAGAGGACCTGCTGTGACCACGAGGAGAGTGGGCGCCATAAGGCTGGGGTGCTGGAGTGGTTTTCAGGGTGGTTGTGGGCTGCCTGGCCTGAATGCCTGCCTTTCATCTCTGGCTCCATGGTGTGAGATGCTGAAGGCTCTGGTAGCGAGCTTTTGAGCCTCGTCACCCATCGGGAGTACCCTGCGATTTCTCAGTAAGCCACCTGTTACTGTCAAAAGAAAACCCAGAGTTGTGTGTATTTACTGAAGGCAGGACATCTATTTTGGGTCAGATAGACAGCTTGGTAAGGTGAGCGATGGAGATCAGCTGGTTGCTTTTCTGTACCCTATGCATCCGGGACACCCTCTTATGACAGCCTTTATCACTGTGGTGTAATCATCTGTTTACTCAAGTGCTCTGCCTCTGGAGTCTGTGCTCTGCGTGGGAATGGGCAGCATCTTATTAACCTGTATCTCCAGCACTTCCTACAGGGGCTGGCACAGAGTAGATGCTCAGGAAATATTGGCTGAATCAAAGGAATGTCATCATTTGGATTCTGAGGAACAGGAAACCTTATAAAACCTTGTTTGAGCAGGTTCTTTCCAACAAAGTTCTCGAAAGCAGCTAGTGACGAAGGAGATTGGTCCCGTGGTCTCTGCAGACTCTGCCCATTGCTCCTTCCTGTGCATGGTGCCCTCCTCAGCCCAAAGTCTGCTGCCACCAAGAGCTACAATAGTCCCTGATAGCAGGAAAAGGAGACCCGGATTAACTGATTCTTGCCCAACCCTTATAACCGAGATTTTTTCTATCTGGTGTGGTGTTATGGGTTAAATTGTGTTACTCAGGAAGCTATGGTGAAGCCTTAGCACCCAGGATATTAGAATGTGGCTTTCTTTGGAAACAGAGTCATTACGATGTTATACTGGAGTTGTGTGAGCCCCTATTTCATCTATGGCTGGTGTCTTTACCAGAAGAGGGAAATTTGGAAGCTGAGACACACAGGGAAAAGGGCCATGGAAGATGGAGGCAGAGGTTGGAGTTTCGTTGACATAAGCCAAGGAACGCCTGGGGTTACCAGAACCTGGAAGACACAGGCAGCATCCTCTTCTGGAGGCTGCGGAGGGAGCACGGCCAGCCGACATATTGATTTTGGCCTTCAGAGCTGTGAGATGCCAATCTCTGTCATTTTAAGACTTCAGTTTGTAGTACCTGGTGAAGCAGCCCTAGCAAGCCTGGGTTGGGGTAGCCCACGCTCCCGAGGCAGCAAGTGCAGTCCCAGGGATGTGCACAGAGCGCACGCCCCGACCCCTTCCCCAGTCCTGACCTACTTTCTGAGAAATGATCCATACGCCCCGGGCGTGTCTCTGCAGCTGCACTCGTCTGCGTCTACCCTGGAGTTGCATTTTATTTCCCCTGTGTGGGTCAGACAGAGAGTTTGCTTTTAAGCCGGAGCTTTATTTTTATCATCCAACAAAGTGTGTGGGAGTCTGGTGTGCGCAGGCCACTGGAGGGGCTATTCCTGAGCTCCTTGAAGGCACAGAAGTGCCAGCCATCGCCTCTCTGGGCAGAAACACAACCAGCTGTCCTTCCAAATTGGGCGTTTTAGTCAGTGGACGGGAGGCGGTGCCTGAGGTCTGACACCAGAGGCAGCATCTTGAAAAGCAAGGGAAGGCGAATCGAAAGTCCTGGCTACTGGGTCCAGTTCTTTCCCTCTTGATGGAATCTCAGACAAGTCACCCCTCCCCTCTGGACCTCAGGCTCTCCATGTGCACAACTGGTCACCACCTGTGCCCTCTCAGTGTTTTAATGGCTGGGTCCCAGTGGGGTACAGCCCTTCCAGTGGGGCCAGACAGGACAGGAATAACTGGACCCAGGTACAGAGGGTGAGAGTGGTGGAAGCAGAGGATATGGTCTCACCCAGGAATCTGCCTTAGGATGACGGTAATAAAAAAGAAACCAAGAGCTTGATTTCTTAGTGAAATCCCTCAGCTTAAAGGACATACTCTGGATCCAAAGACCTGGCTTGAGTTCTGATTTGAATGCAGTCAGGCTGTGCAGCCCTGTGATAACTTCCTCAACCTCTCTGAGTCTTGTTTTCCTCACCTGGGAAATACAGGTAACAATGGATAGCCAGCAGAACTGTGAAGAACTCACAAGAGAAAGGGGCATGAGCTCGCCCGGCAACCTGAAGCTGTCGGAGGCCAGAGATGGTTGTTCCTGTTTTCTTCCCTTCTGTGTCCCCTTCCCCCATCAGTGGGGCCTCTAATGGCTTTGGCATCTCCGCGGTCCATTTCCTGGAGGGCGTGAATTATTCAGTGGATGAGCATCTGCCAGCAGGCGGAGGGCGCCGCCTCAGTGCGTGCCCACGGGGGAGGCTGCGAGTTGGTCCCACCCGGCACTGCTCCCTGCTCCTCGCTCTCCAGAGGCCCCCTCCAGCCTGTGGCGTCCTCGATGACCGGGACTTCATGCTGCCCGCTGGGGCTGTCCCCAGGCTTCCTCCCTTGGCCTGGCCAGCTCTGCTTTCAGTTGTGGGTCCCTCCCTTGGAAGGAAGTTTGGCCTCTTAATGGCCATGAATAATCGATGAGCTCTTAGAGAAAGGTTCTGGTGAGAAACACTCCTCCCCATTAGTGACCCTGGAATAACCCCGCGGACGCCCCCTCTGCACACCATCCCTGCCCCCTGTACACGGCCTCTGGCTGAGCGGGTTTGGTGAGCAAGCTTTGCTCTGACTGTTGATGGGAGGGGAAAAGCAGGTTCTGAGAGCAGTCAGGCTGCTCCCCCCATGAGGGAGCAGCCAGAGCGTCCTGTCCACCCACCGAGGACAGTGCAGGACAGTTACCCAGCAGGGAAAGGTGTGCAATCTCTGCGTGTGGTTGTTCTTGACCTTGAAGGCCGGGAGGGGCGGTGTGTGTAATGGGTTCTTTGAGTGTCCAAGAAAGCTATAGATGCTCCCCCAGAGAAGTGCTCACATGCACAAACACAGAGACTTGGCAAGCCATCTTGATGGTCCCCAGGGCGCCCCCCTAGCCTGCTGGTGGCCCCTCTTTCTGGGGTGAGCCCAGGTTCTGAATTCAACCAGCTGTCCATCTGCCAGGAGCATTTCCCCCTTCTCTGGGTCTCTCCCCGCCTCAGCGCTCATCCTTCAGGTCTCAGCAAATGCCTTCTTGGTCCCCCAAGGTGCATTCAGGTCCAGGCACTCCGCACCTCCCTCTCCTGACCTTTGTCATGCTGGTTCTTACCACGTTTTTGTCGGTTTCCCCCAACACTATTTCCTTCACCACTTCATCCCGTCTTAGCACGATGCCTGGCACATAGTAGGTACTCATCTAATATTAATCTTGGCCAAGTCACTCCACCTTCCATACTCCTCTACTCACGGAAGGAGTGATCAGAAGTTACCTCATAAAATAAAGCTAGGTTATAGAGTAGGAGAGGATTCCTATTTATCCGGTAATTATTTAGGCTTTTACGTGTGCCCTTATATTTTTTCTGGCCTCCTAAGTTTGGGGGCTTATGGGTCAGAGATGACTTGTATGGTCCTACCCCCAGGATGGAGACAGTAAAAACGTCCCTGTCAAGTCACTTACCAGGGGGGCGATTCTGGCTTTTTTACAGGAGCAGAACAGAGACACTAGGCCTTGCTTTTCCCAATCAGGGCAGGATTAGATCCTGGATAAAGGAGATTGAAAAAGCTTGTCAGGTGGACTTATAATTTACCAAGGATTTGGGGCAGCAATTTAAGGATTTAAGCCACCCCCGGGGCCGAGTAGGGGACAGGAATGAGAGGGGAGAGAGAAGGGGGTCACAACTTGTCAAATATTTACCATGCACCAGAGATGGTGCTGGGCACTTTATTTATTAGGTTACTCATTTCTCATATGGCCCCAAGCATTAAATCCTTTTAGTACGCAATAATAGAAGATGAAACTGAGGCTCAGAGTGGTCACATAACTTGCCTGTGTTCATAGAGAAGAGCGGGGCAGGGGTTATATTTAGCATGGGACCTATGCTAAGCCCATGTGCATCTTCTGAAAGGTCTTAGCCACAAGCTCACATGGTGGACAGGGCAGGTGTCATTGACGCCTTTAGAGAGGTGAGGAGAAGGATGCCTGCTGAGGTGAAGTGACTTACTCAAGATAATGTGTCTGGGAAAGTGGCGGAGACGTGGAATGCCTGGGTGGCGAGGGAGGGAGGGGCGACGTGGGGGGCTGCTGGTTGAATGAACCCCAACCCACCTCTCCTGGATGTGCCAGGCCTAAGGGCAGCCTAGCAGGGGGTTAGGGGGCTCTACTAAAAGTCCAACACTCTGGGGAGCCAATTGTCATCAAAGTAATGGCTCCTGTAGGAGCAACATTTTCTAATTTCTGAAGCATTTTTATATTTACTTTCTCCTTTAATCCTCCAAATAGCCCTACAGAGTAGGTACTGCCATGCCCATTTTGCAGATGAGGAAACTGAGGCTCCACAATTTTGTGCCACCTGCCCAGGATCACCCTGCGAGGAGATTGTGGAGCTGGGATCTCCCTCAGTCCAGCTTCTGGTCTTTTATGCTCAAGGTCAACCCTTGACCATCCAGGCCAATGGCCTTGTTGCTCTTTGATTTCCAGCTGGCACCATGCATACCTCCCCTGGGTGGAGGGGCTGCTCCATCACCTTGTAAGCCCAGCTGATAAAGGAGGACTATTTCCTAACAGACTTAGAGACTTGCTTGGGGTCCTGCAAAGGGAACACTGATTCCCTTGGTGGTCACAAGGAGCCCAGGGAGCCTTGATTAGTTGCCCTGTGTCTGGATAATGGCTATCTGGCAATGTCTAGTTAGCTTCCCGCACCATGCCAGGACATGGCGTCAGCCAGCCACAGTGAGAGAAACACATTCCAGTCACTTGCCCCTCACACAGTATGTAAGCCTCTGTCCTGCACAGAATGTGTTTGTTTCTAGCCTATCTTTTTTCATTTTCTTTTTGCTGCTAGATCTAATAGGAGTAAGCTCTGAATGAAAGTGACTGACCAATAGATTCTTTTATTTGTGTGTGTGTGTGTGTGTGTGTGAGGAAGATTGGCCCTGAGCTAACATCCGTTGCCAATCCTCCTCTTTTTTTGCTTGAGGAAGATTAGCCCTGAGCCAACGTCTGTGTCAGTCTTCCTCTGTTTTGTATGTGGGACGCCTCCACAGCATGGCTGATGAGTAGAGTAGTTCTGCACCCAGGATCTGAACCCATGAACCCCAGGCTGTTGAAGCACAGCGTGCAGAACTTTAACCACTCAGCCACGGGCTGGCCCCTTTTTTACCTTTTGATTTGTTCTTTTTAAGACTTGCCAGTGAAAACCTGAGTTTGGTATGTGACAAAATGCATGGTGTAGAAGCTTGGAGACACAAAGGTAAAAGGACGCCTGATGAGACCATGAGCACGCCTAGTGGGACACCTTTGAAGAAGATTAGCTCTGAGCTGACATCTGCTGCCAATCCTCCTGTTTTTGCTGAGGAAGACTGGCCCTGAGCTAAGATCCATGCCCATCTCCCTCTACTTTATATGCGCGATGCCTGCCATAGCACGGCTTGCCAAGCAGTGAGTAGGTCTGCATCCAGGATCCTAACAGGTGAACCCCGGGCCACCAAAGCAGAATCTGTCAACTTAACCGCTGCCCCCGGGTCTGTCGAATTTTGCAGCCGTGTTCTCACAGGTGACACCACACCCTCTCTGGCTGATGCTATGTTTTGCCATTGCTCACATCTACTTTCTTGCCCCTGATCCCTCTTCCCTGCCTTGGGTCTGGACTTCATCAGCTCTCGCTGTTGCCACCTGCATCTTGGTCTCATCTCTCCCCAGCCCACCCCCCACCTGTCCTCCAGAAGGTCCCTCCCAAGCCACAGGGTGACCCTACCAGCCTCCTGCTGAAGCCCTTCACTGGCTCCCAGTTAACCAGGAATATGCTTCTGAGTGGGACATTTCTGACTTCTCACTTGGGCCCTGCTGGCCTTTCCAGCCTTAAAATAACGCCTAACATTTGCAAGATTAATGCACTTTATAAAAGAACATTTCACGTATGTTAACCTCAGAAGTTTATCATACCTCTTATATTCTAGCCAATAGGTCTAGGCAGCATTCTCTGAAAATCTTTTATGTGTGTTCCAGGCCTGTGGCATTTCTTCCTGAGCTTTCTTCTGCCTGGAATGTATTTTTCCTTATGTTCACACTTTCTTTTTCCTTTAATGCTCTTTTTAAAAAAGCACCTCCCTCAGGAAGCATTCTATGCTCTCTACAGCAGACCAGAATGCACCTGTGCATTTCCACAGCATCATAGGATGCCAAGCTGTTGGAGGTGAGGATCCATGCCTGAGTCGTCACTAGCCCCACAAGACTCAGAAAAGCCTCCAGAAATGCTTGTTAAACAAAAACACTGAATGACATTGAATTAATTAGTATCAATCAATCAATGCTATTACCTTCTGAATGAATGCCAGTTGGGTTGGACTATTATTATTAACCCAAGGCTGTAAAATACAAGGGAAATAAAGGGATTAGATCCTGGGAAAAAGTGGGCAGCAGAGATGTGCCCACTTGGTCATAACCCCAGTGAAGTGTGGGGAGCCAGTGGCTTCTCTGTTTGAACCAAGGGTTTCCAGGGTCAGAGCTCAGGCTCCACACTCCACAGGGCCAGCCCTGCCTCTCCCCCAAGAACCTCCCAGAATACCCATTAGCGCACATCTTTTGCCCAATTCCGAAAGTATAATAGTGCTCAATGTATCTAACAGCAGAGGAATCGCCTGGATAATAATAAGGAGAACAGAAATGAGAGTTGCTAATGGGTGGCCGTATTTCACTGTTGCTATGTGTGTTCACGGACTGTGCTCTATGTAGTCTGTTTTCTTTTTCACTTTCTTGTTAACCATGGAGATGGTCCTTGATCTATCTTTGGCATCTTATGTGCCAGAGATGACAGTGGTTACAAGATGGAGAAAGCAGTGGGAGAACAGGAAGAGGTGAGGAATGGGGGAAGCGTTTGCACGCATGTCCATGTGTGCATGCACACACAGACACACACATGCCCATTGCTCTGCAGTTACCTGCAGGCTGTCTCTGGAGAGCACACTGACAGGCAGGTGAAAAAACGAAACACGAGACACCGCAATGAAGCACGGAATGCAGCTCCAGCAGCTGGGGCTTTGGGGCGCTGCGGGCCCCTCGGGCATGTGGACTTTAAGAGTGGGATTTAGGCGAGCAATTCACTGGACGCAGACCCCCTTAACGAGCCAGGCTTCTGGCAGGCTTCCACTCTCTGGACCATTAAACTCTGCGCGCCTCTCTGCCAGTTAATTGGCACAAGTCGGTTCTGCCCAGTTTAAGGTGCGCAGCAGCGCCGCTCGGGTCTTCGGACGCGGGGCTGGGCAGAGCCGACGTTAGCTTCCATGACATGGGACCACCTGAAGGGAGACCCTAGGCGCCTTTGTGCAGAGACATGGAAAGCAAAGGCTCGGGAAGGGAGCCCTGTCCTTGTGGTCCCCACGGCTTTCATCTGAGCATCCACTCTGAACTGTGCCTGGGCGGCTGTCTCTGTGTCGGGCCATACTGTTAACGAGGGCTGTGAGGTTAGGGGCTCTTTCTCCCCCATCTTCGAGGATTTATTTCATTCAGGGCTCTGCTCAGCTGTCACTTCCTCAGAGAGACCTTCCCTAACTCTCTGTCTACAACAGCCCTTCTCACCTTACTTTATTTAAAAATATTTAAAAATTCTCTCTCCATCATTGATGACATCTCCAGCATCAGAATGCCAGTGCCGTGGGGTCAGGGATCCTGTCCGTCTTGTTCTCTGATGGGTCCCTGGCGTACAGAATAGTACCTGATGCTTAGCAGATTCAGGAGGACAAATAATAATCATTCCATATTAGAGCTTATAATTAACAATTATAGGAAAGGGAGAAGGCAGCTGTCATTTTCTGACTAACTGCTAAACATTCTACATATACTTTTTGCATCTAATTCTCAAGACAAAGTAGACTATAAGTGACACTAACCCCTTTTTATAGATGAGAGGAATTTGAGGCTCAGCGAAGTTAAGTAACTTGCGCAAAGCTACACAGCTGACAGTTGGCTGAACAGATGAGGGATTGGATTAAATACTCACATTTTGTAGGGGAGAAAACCTAACCATGCCTTCTCCCGAGACAGGAGATGGGGTACATGAGATGGGGGAGGGGACACAGAGGGACTGGAAAGGATCCTGGGTGCCCTCGAGGCTGGGGAGGGGCACCGTGTCATTCGCAGGGACAAGCCTGGGAGTCCAAGGATCTGGGTAGAGATTTATCCTGCCACCAACCCCCTGTGCAATCTTGGTCAGGCCTTTTCCTCTCAAGGCTTCTGGTTTCTCATCTGCAGAAAGAGAAGGCAGGCTTACATTAGTCGTCTCAGCATCCTTAGAGGTTCATGGAGGCCTCGTGAGGAAGTGGCCAATTCTCAGCATCCCTGCCTATGAGGACCACTGTCTGAAGTGGAAAGGGGAGGTTTGCCCATGGAGACTGGCCACGGGGATGGAGCAGGGCTGGACGGTGGGGCCAGGGGACCTGAGCCCCGGCCTAGTGATGCCTCTTCCTAACTGTGCGGCCCGGAGTCCTCAACTGGTTCAGCCTCGGTCTCTTCATCTGCAAAACGGAGCTGACCATCCCTCGCCCTGAGTCCCTCGGGCCACCTCTGTGAGGCTCTAACAGCATGAAACGGTGAATGTGACCAGGAAGCGGGAGGGCCCAGTGCTCGGAGGCAGGCGGGTTAGCAGGGCTGGTGCAGGGCAGCTGTGAGGGAGCGGCGGAAAGGCGTGACCTAGCCAAGGGGGCTCAGAGAAGCAAGGGCCTGCGGTGTCCTGTGAGAAGGTCCTGTGAATCAGTCATCTTGCCTGTAAAATAAGAATTTTTATTACTGCCCTGCTTGCCCCACAGGTGTGTATAGGTTCTAAAGAGAAAACTTATGAGATATGGTGCACCGGCTGCACATGGGCAGGGCAGATGGTGGCCGTGCAATGTCTGATCCTGGCTCCACCGCTCCCCGGCTGGGGGACTCAGAGCCTCAGCGACCTCGGATGTAACAGGAGGATGATAAAAATAATAGCCACCACCTATAATATTGTGACCAACACTTACGTATAACATACATTCTATATTTAGCACCTGTCGCTCTGTATGTCATGTATTCATTTAATCCTCCCAACAACTCAATGAATTCAGAGCTATTTCATTTCCATTTTACAAATGGGGAAACTGAGGCACAGAGAGGTTGAACAACTTGGCATGCGGCTAGTGAGGAGGGGTGGATTTGGGATTCAAACTGGGCAGTCCGGCTGAGCCTAGCACCGTGTCTCCTGACTCCCAGGCTTTGGGGTAGGGGAAAGGAGATAAGACCCCCAAGGGCTGCTGGGGTTCATAAACGTGATGCTTTTATGCTGCTGCTGCTGATTTCACTGCGGATGTAGAGCTCATTTTAGAAACACACGGACCCACAAAGGCCTGGGTAGTGACCTGACTTTCCAAATTATGCTCTGTCTTCTCTCAAACCGTTTTTCATGCTGACGTCTTTCTTTATGGCTCTGGGAATTGGATGGGTCACAAAGTTTCGTGTCTACTTCAAGCCAGCCTCCTCCACATGGCATTTAAAGACCCAGAGAAATGGAGAGAACGTGACCAAGCACAGCAGTGACCACATTGCCCCGGGCCGCCAAGCGCAGGTGGTGGTCTGTTATTAACTCCGCGTGTCCGCAGACGTGCCTTTCTGGATAAAAGTGCTGCAGGACGGGGTTCTGTTCCTCCTTCACTGCCTCCTCGGCTCGCCCTTGATGGGGCAGGACTTGAGCGTGGTAACTCACCTGTGTGATTCAGTGAGAAGGTTCAATATCAGCAAGGAAATGAATTCCAGATGCTTCACTCAGAAGGGTCTGGAAGGTCAGAGCCAGCTCTTGGGGCAGGGTGGGAACTGGGGCGAGCAAGTGAGGTCCCCAGGGCACACCTTGGGACTGGCTCCACCCTGAGAGGGAGGCCTCCTAACGTCCTGCACCCTCCATGCCTTTCTGGCCTCACCCTAGTCCCTGGCCCTGGGTTTCAGCGCCCCCTTGTTATGAGAAGCCGTCACCTCTTAGGATGGAGCCAACACTAAAGATCTTTGTGGCCCTGACTTCAGAGAGTTCCAGAACAGGGTCCTCTGCCAGGGAAGGCAGAAGGGTGAAGAAACAAGAGATTGTCTCAGTGTGGACCACTGGGTGACTCAGCGGACAGGACACTGTACATGAGACTCTGGTCTCTGTGTGTTTGGGATTGGCCAATAACTCTTCCTGGAGATGTAATATTTGCGTTCACTTTCAGGCTTTGCAAGACAATATGGAAGGCTCACCAAAACAAATGAAATGAAATAAAATATGAAATAAAAAATCCTAACCACGCTTGGCCTCGGTGGCCCCCATATAATGGCAGCCTTGGCCTCTGCGGGCCAGTCACCTCTGTGGGGTAGGGGTCTTTGAGCCATGCTCCAGGGAACATCATTTAGTGACTCCATTAGAGCCCCTTAGTGGAGCAGGGACAAGAGAGAGGAAGAGAAGGTAAAACTTGGAGCTCCCACTCCTGATTGAACCCTAGTTTCTTCAGTTTTATCAAATTTTCTCGATGGGAATTTGGAACGTTTGATTTAATTTTTCACGTGCAAAGAAAACAGTTTGAAAATCACTGTCCTAAGAGATATCTTACTAATTCCCTTTGAAGATACTTCTTGGCCTACCGGTGGCCTATTTCCTCTTTATTCTTCTGACCCACTGAGAACAAATGACTATTTCCCCAAGCCATGAGATGGCTGAGAGCCACCTGTCACAGTCAGACACTTTACTAAAAGTCTCTGGGGTAACAACAGGATAGTAAACGACCCAGCTCATTCCCTAGTACTAGAAGGTTCCATCCCACCTCGTGGACACTGTCTCAGGTCCTACCCAGGAGCTCTTCTCTGCTCAAAATATGGCCCTGAGAAGGTGAGGCCTGGAGAACTTTGGACTAAATGGAAAGCAATTCTCTCTGCCTTGCACTCAAGCCTTGCATTCTGTGTGGGAGTGTCCTGTGTGAGGCCCACCCCTTCCTCGGATAAATGACAGGGGGATGTCCACTCTCTTCAGGAGAGACCCCTCTTAGCCACGGGGGAATGGCCTTAGAGACCCCTACAGGGTAATCCTCAGAATACAACCCAGCCACGTCGACTTTCAAATCGGAGGGTCCCCCTTTTGCTAGTTAGTCAACGCCAAGGTGACCATAAATCCTGGTTCACCTGGGACAGTCCTATTTTATGCCTATTGCCCTAGTGTAATTATTAATCGCTCCTCTTTCACTCCCCAAGTGTCCTATTTTGGGTGATAAACTATATAGTCACCCTAATTATCGTTATTGTGATCAGAGGGCTTCCTGACTCAATTCCCAGCTGATGCTTCCTCCCTCCAGGAAGCCCTCCCTCCGTGCTCACTCTAGCTGATCTTCCCTGCCAGGCAACTAAGCACTGAAGTGCTTATGTATTTTCTCCACCGCACCCCACCCTGCATTTACCTGACTAGTGTTTCCACCACTTCATTCATTCAACAAGTATTTCATGTTCACCTAACTATGAAACGGGGAGTATTAAAGACACTGGGAAAACCAGAGTGTGGCTGATGTGTCAGCGAGGGTGGGGAGAGCGCACGTGGATTAGGAGTACCAGAGGGCCGTCTTCCTCTGTCCTCCCCACAGCCTGGCCTGCCACCGATGCTCACATCTTGATGGCCTTGGTGGATGTTGATTGATTGAGTCACACATCAATCTGGTTCTCTTGGTCACTGTGGCTCTGGGTCAAAGCTTCATAGGACAGCCTGCCTGCAGCTTTGCCAGTGTGGCTAGACTGCTGACCTTTTGCTATGGGCTTACTGAGGTTCCCAAATGATGTGAACCCCAAACCATCTCCCTAGACAGCCGCCTGTCGCTTTGGCCTCCGGAAGGGCTGCATAGCACATCTCTGCAGCTCAGCCTGCTCCCTAGAACTTGACCGAGATGGATCTCAGGGGAACGATCTCTTCTCTTGAGACCACTCTGTATAATCTTATAAAGCCATTTACCAGACTGTCCCCAGAAAGTGAGACGCGTGGCCTTCTCCTTAAGAGAAGTTCTATATTACATGTTTGCTCCAGGCTATTAAATTTGTTCATATCACATTCTTGTTTTTCAGGGTATTTAAGCAGATCTTCTCTGGACAATAAAGATTTTGCAGCTGACTGTGTTTCTCTTTTGCACTGGCAGCCAGGAAGCTCCTCGTCAGCCCTGGGGATCATCAGTAGTAACTGGACAGGAATGATCAGCGTCAACTTCTCTGAATTAACTCACCCCGCCTTCAACTTACCATTCTATTTTTACTTTTCTCCTATATTAATTTTTCATCTTAGTAAGCCAGTTTGAGTGTTTTCGAGGTGATCTGAGTCTTAAATTAATCCCTAGGTAAATCGCTTTTCAGATACTTCGTGTGTAAATAAGTTCTAAGCACCTACTGTGTGAAAAGAAGCATGTTAGGATCACGGAGGATGGAGGGAACTGCAAAAAAGTGTTGCAGAGTCCCTGCCCTCCAGCTTAAGGCCCTTTTCTGTTTGCCCGTCAGTTTCTCATGGGTCAGACCTCAGGGAACGCCAGCGTTCTATAGAACGAAGAAACTGACCCCCAAATTCCATCCCTCTAAAGGATTAATTATTTGCATAATTTACTTTGTTAATCATGGTGCTGGGCCTAGTACCTGCGGAGAGGAAATAGATTTTTAGAAAAGAAGATGGTTGAGTCGTCATTACTTCACCATGTCTGTGTTGGTGTCTTTGTCCTGAATGTAATTAAGAGCCTTGGTGTGAGTTTTTAAATGTCTGATCAACCATCCCCCACACTTTCACCCAACATGGCCACAAAGGAAGGTTGAGACTCATTCAAACCAGAACTTAGCAGCCTCATACAGTCCTATGCATGAGGGGGGAGGGAAGGCGCTTGGAGAGAGAATATATTGAGATCTGCCCTTTGATCGTGTTCAATGCGACTTTGCATTTACCTGAGGGATTAAAAGTTCTCATTGACCAAGGCTCCCGGCTTCCTACTCAGCCTTTGACGGGACAAGTGTTAATTGGACAATATAATGGGGACAATGTTAATTCCCCTCTTAGAGTTCCTTTTCTTGTTCAGTCAAATAGAAAGGCCCTTTTAAATGGCAGAGAGAGGAAGAAAGGCGCTGGTTTATAAGGGTAATAGACTGCACATCTTCCCCCTTGTCTCAGAACCAGCGCAATGGAGTCAGCATAAAGCAGGCCCTCATGGCTAGAGAAAGGGAACGATGTGGTGGTTTGCCTGGAATGTCACCCTGGATTAGGGATTGGGGAAATATGGCCAGGAGGCTCTGTCTGTTTTTGTGACAGTGGGGTTGGGGAGGGGGCCAGAGCTGGGGAGGGCAGAAGCCCATGAGACTCAGGAGTAAGGAAAGGACAGGTGGATGAGAGTTGGGAACAGGGTGACGGAGGTGACAAGAGCAATGGAATGTGGACAGTCAGAAACCTGGTGGGACCACTGAGCATCTGGACTGAGCCTGATACTCCCAAAGCCCCAGGAGCTCATGTCTATGCGCGCCTTCTTCCTTCACACCCCTGAGAACTAACATTTGTCTCCCAAGTTCCATCTCCTGACCCCCATTTGTTTCTCTCCTAACAAACTCTTCCCCCTGTTGAAATTCTACTAATTCTATTTCCAGCCCTGGTTTTTTTGAATGATGACAATGGCCCATTCAGTTTCTCGTTTGTTAATTTATTCAACAGGCATTTTCCGGGCATCTACTATATGGCAGGTACTCTACTGCGTGCCCTTGAGCAAGTCATTTAAACTTGCTGTTCCTCACACATTTGGAGATGGGAATAATTCCCTTGGCTTTTGGTCTACAAGGTTCTCTTTAGGATCAATGGAGATAATGGATGTAAAAATACCTTATGACCTGCAAAATGTATGAAATGAATTATTCTCTTTATTATTTTCATTCACTGGGGAGATGAAAGGAATGCGTAAGAAATGATGAAGAACAAGGATAAGACAATCTCTACTGAAAGACAAGCCAGCCAGGCACACGCAGAGCATGACGCAGGACACGCAGGGCCTGAGTGATCGGAGTGGGCCGCACTTATTCCAGCTGAGTCACCTGCGGGAAGTCCAGGCCATTTCTGGTACTCAGTTTGCCTGTCAGCAAACTGCCAGGGTGAAGTGCCTTACTGATCGCTCAGCCTCCTTACAGCTGAAGCATTCTATAATCCTACCTGGACGGCCTCTTCCCAAGTTTTTCTTTGTAAATCTTTTTACTCTCACCAACTTGGGATAATATGAAAATTGTAAGCAAAAATTAAATCTGCAACTTTTGACCCAATCAAGTGTAATTTTGGTTTTAGAGTTGACTAAGAAATGAGCAGTAGCTGGTCTTAGTATTTTAAGACCAAAACCTGGAGAAACTCCTGGAACTTAGGAGGGTCTCATTTTATGGCGAAACAGCAGAAAAATGTGGGGAGGCCAACCTTCATGTTTATTATTCTGGAGTTCTTTCCCTCAGGAAGCAAAGGGGCTGTGCCTATTACTTATCTGTTGTTTCTTACTTCTACACCACCTTTTCATACTCTCCTGGAGCTGAAAGTCTGCAAACTACGTTTGTTAGCTTCCCTTGCAGCTGAGCTTTCTGTCGGCTTCTGCCAATAGGAGACCCTGCTGGGAGACTGACCAGAAGGTGGAGGGAAGGGAGGACTCTGCTCTGGCTCAGACACGGTGGCATCGCTGGCAGCTGCTGCTGGCTGTTGTGGTGGCAGCAGGAGTGGGTGACTCTGAGCTCCGGCAGGCTCGGCAGAGCTCCAGCGAGAGTCAGCATCTTTTTCGGCAGCTGCAGTTGCAGGTGCGAAGACACTCCTCTGGTGGATCCAGAACCAACTGAGACACCATCACCAAGAACTCCGATGGTTTGAGGAACCGACTGCCGAGCATTGGCCCGGGAATGTGCTAGCAGCATCTGGTCCCTGAATATGACCCCGTTTTCTTTTTAGTTCCACCAAGGCCCTCTCATTCTCTTGTTTGTTCTTCCAGGCCTTCTAACTCCTTTGTAACCAGTTTCTTATATTAAATTCTCTCCATTTGGAACACTAGAAGAAACGATTTCTTACTGATGCGAAGACTATGAGAATTCTTTGTCTGTGGTTCTTCTGGGGCTGAAGGGAAAACACTTCCTGCTAAAGGTGAAAAACTTAGTTCCCATTGCTCCTTGTGGACCCTGAAACCTGGGATGGGTCCCTCCTGCTCTCTGAGCCTCAATTTCCCCATCTCTGAAATGCACCTAGTAAGCTCCAGGTGGCATTCCTCAAGAGGGTGAATTACCACTCACAAACACACCAGCCCAACGCAGCTGTGCACAGTCTCAGCGCTGGGTAGCCGGGGCATCTAGGTACGCTTGGACCCAGCACGCTGCCTCATCAGCTCGCCTTCATGCATCTGCTCCATCATCTAGCATCCGGCCTTTGATGGGGCTCTTCTTGCTCTCAGCTGAAAGTGGCACACTTCAGACTCACCAACCCTTAAATATTTCATAGCAGACTGGCTGGAAATTAATATTTAATCACAGACTCTTTGGCACTTAAATATTTAATCACTGATGTGGTTGATGAGTAATGAATCAGCACCCAGGAAAACTTTTGGTCTCTGTGCCGGTTTTAAGAGATCTTTGGTTCTGGGCTCAGATGATGGAGGGACCAATGGCAAGTCAAGTTCGACACCAAATTTAATATTTTTAAGGGCTCAAAAGAAAATGGCCTCAATATCAACCTGAGGATCTAGATCAGAAAATCTCATCCTTGAAGACCATTAGTAAATTGGGAATAACCACAGTTTGAGAAGAAGTGGCTGTGTAGCTAATGTCGTAAGCATTTCTGTCAGTTTACGTCCTAAGAAAAGACGGGGCTGTGTATGAGGAAGGGACGTCCCCAGAGACACAGAGTGGAGCTTGCACGGGACATTGGAACCCCTTGTGTTTCCAGGGGTGATTTGGAGTATGAAGTGAAGAGAAAGTTTCAGGAAGAAGTTAGAAGTTCTTTGAATACAAACAGTAGGTGCAGAAAGGAGAAAAAAAAATGAAGTTGGAAGAATTCATGGAGCTCCATGCTTAAAAAGTAAGAAGAGTCAGTATTTCTGGAGGTGGAAGGCAAAGAAACTCCCGGGGTTCATGAGCTGTGATAAGAGCAGCTTCATCGCCAGAGCGATTTTTTTTCCGAAATGTGAGCTCTTGTTACTCCAGGACAGCCTGGGCTTCCCCAAGGCCGAGCTTTGTGGACCAAGCGGTGCGACTCATGGCTGTGGACACAAAATCCAAAGCCTGTGTGACAGCCCTGGACTACTTTCGAAGACACTCAGTTACACGAAACCTGACTTGCTTCTAAAAATGTGAGTCCTACTTTCTTGTTCCTGAAAATACTTGCCCTCCTTCTTTGCTTTGCTCCCAACTTCCTGCCTTCTTGGGGCTTCTCACTGTCTGGGTAACACAGGGCTTGGGTCTAGCCGAACCTTGTGTGGTGGCCCCTGTCACGATCTGTGCCTGGACCTGAGGCTGAGCCTGGCACCTCTGGAGCCTGACCTGGCTGGGTGCCTGTCTGTAGCATGTTGGGGTGGCCTGGCTGGCAGTCACATGAGGCCAGCTCACAGGTCCCCAGTGAAGCCTGCAGACTGGCCCAATGGGGGCGCTGCTGGGCTCTCTGGGTATCTCAGAACTCTCACTTCTAGCTCGTGGACGGAACCATAGGATGACCTCACTTCGCTTCTCCAAATCACAAATGGCTGGGAGGGTCCCAGGCCTCATTGCTCTGTTCTACAGAGTGTCCACTTTCCGCACGACTTCAGGAAAGTTCAAAGAGACAGGCCAAGGGCTCCGTCTAGGCCTGAGTTGCAGACACCTGGTCTCGCTCTCAAGGAGCCGATTTCCTGCTCTGTCTCACTGTGTCAGAGGCCCCACTCACCTCTCCTCCCTGGCCTGTGCGGCCAACAGCCTTCAGACACGCCCTCCTCCCCCACTCCCCCACGCCCTCCAATGACACCAGCTTTCCTCTTCCCCTTATGCTGGACCGAAGGCAGGCCTTTCTCTTTTTAAATCAATTTTCCATTTCTGCATTTTTAATTTATGAGGAACTTCAAAAAATAGAAGTGACAGGAGGAATTCATTCCCTTGGCAGGGAAGGAATGTCAAGGGACGAAGGGGAATTGTCATGATTCCTAGCGCAGTGTGAGAATTCTCTTGCCTCAGTTTCCCCCTCAGCTCCATCCAGTGCATATGAAAGTGTCTGTGTGGGTGTGAGGGTGGTCTGGGGCTGAGCTGTGGCCCTCCAGCTGCTTCCTCAGTGTGGGAGTTTGAGCCAGCCTGGGCGCCTGGGATTCCTCTGTGGCTGGTCTGGAGGATCAGAGTGTTTCTAGAACTCAGTTTTTCTAGATTGCAGCCTTTTCCTTCATTTCTCAACTGTGGTGGACACTTGTCTTTGCTACCCAATAGCCATTAGCCCCGTTCTTCTTTATAGCTAGAAGAACCCTAAGTTTGTCTGGGTTCACCTGCCCATATGCTTAGAGGAGGGGACCATTCTGTCCCACAGGGTGAATGTGGATTAGTCTAAACTGACCATGGAAATTCTATTCCTTTCTTGTCATCGCTTTAGTCATGGGTACGTAAAGCAATCCTAACCAATATGGTGTGAAGGGAAATCGAGGCCATGAGGTCAAGGGGCTTCTGGGAAAGGTATTCCTCAGTGATAAAAAGAGACACGGGAAGAGGAACAGCCTGCTTGCCTTTGGGTGCAGTTGTGTGGAGTGGCGGGGCAGCTACCCTGCTGTCCTGAGAAGACGGGCTGAAGATCGGAGAGAAGAAGAATGGAAGTGCCAGGTCCTGGCACAACTAAGTTGACCAAAGCTGGAAGCACATTATCTCTAGCTTCTTATTATATGTTTCAGCTGCTTTTAGTTGAATGTTCTATTATTCACATTCAAAAGCATTCTAATTAATATACCTCATGAATAGGGGAGGTAGAGCCAACAGTTAGTAAGATAAAGATTAGAGACAAATGACAGGTAAATGAAAGGTAAAACAATAATGAGAAACTTTTTCATGCCCATTAGATTGGCTATATTCAAGCCTGCCATGTGCTGCCTTTGGTGAGGATGTGGAGCCACGGGCCCTCTCCTACACCGCCAGTGGGAAGATAACTTGCTCCGTCACTTCAGGAAAGGAGTTGGCAATATCTAGGAAAGCCAAAGATGCTCATAATCCCTGATCCAGCAAGGATGCTCCTTGGCAAATAACTAGAGATACTCTTCTGCATACACAGAGAGAAACATGTATAATAATGCTCATGGCAGCATTTTCATAATACAGGGAGTTGGAAACAAACCTTAAAGGATCATCAACTTGAAAACAAATAAATCGCTTATACAGACTTTGGTCCAGTGAGTAAATCACTAGTACACATATCAACATGATTAAATGTCACAAACACAGTTTTGAGTGGGGAAAAAAAAGCAAGGTTCAGAGGGATATGTAGGATCTGAAACTATTCATATGAAGTTTAAAAAAATACAAACAATACAATACAGTAACAACGTAAAGAAACGCCTTGAGTTGATAAGCAACATATTCAAAATGGTGGCTTCCTTTGAGGAAAGAAAGCGGAAGAAGTGTACACAGGGGCTCCATTCAGATCTTCATAATTTTCTTTCTTAAGCAGGATTGTGAGTAGATAGGTGGCTATGATATTATCATCTATACTTTTTTATGTGTCAGGAATATTTCATTAAAAAAATTCTAGAGACTGAGATTATGGGCTAGCGTCAACAAAGTGAAATTTGACACAGACGAATATATGGTCTTGAATCAGGTCCCCAAAGTGATTTTTTTAAGGTTGGGAGGTGGCAGCCGGATTAACAAAGGTTTATAAGAAAAGCAGCCAGAGGGGCTTTGTTTTATTTTTAACACAAGATCATTGTGAATCAACAGCGTCTTGGGTTTCTAAAAGAGTTGACGTAAACTTGGGTTATAACGATAGAATTACTGTGATAACTTCAAAAGAAGTGAGAATCCAGCTTTATTTCGCACTGGCCAGACCTTGCCTAGAGGATGACGTGCAAGTCCAGACTTGTCATATTACAAGAAATATTGTCAGAATAGAACAGCATAATAGTGAATAGTTTGATGAAAGCACTTGAGACAATGTCGTATGAAGAGTGGTTGATGAAGAGAGGATGTAGGAGAAGCATTATCACTCTTGTCACATCTTCCATGGGTTCTCGTGGAGCAGAGGGAGCAGATTTGTCACACGGGGCCAGAGGGTAGAGACACACCCAATACTGGAAGGTATTATTGGGGGCGTGTATTAGGCAGGGGGGCATACTTTTAGCCTAGTCTGAGCCAGAGCTGTCTAATGTTAGAGGTGTCCTATAATGGGGTCAGTGGCCTCGGGAGGTAGTAGGCATCCTGTCACTTGGAATACCCAACATTTTGTGGTGGTGGTGGGGGCTCCAGCACTGAGTAGGTGGCTGGACTGGACAACCTCTGAGGTCCCATTCCTGAGGTTGTGTAGTCATGGGACAGAGCATGTAATACAGCTATTAGTGGGAGATGCCAGCAGAGCATATGAGTAGAAATGAGAGGTAATTCCAGGACTGTTTTGGCCATCAGCTCTGGGATCAGGAGTATCAGCTAATCATTGGCCTTTCCATTTGCTGAAAGGTAGAGGAGAAAGCCTTGGACATCAGCGAGGGGTTGTTTCTCCCAAGTGCAGTGGCTAATATAGGGGTTGTGGGAAAATGGTCTATTCTCTGTTAGCGTAGGGATGCAGCCCTCAAGAGCATGTTAAGGTCATATTAGGGAATTTGAGGATGATTGCTATCTGCAAGCTACAGCTTATGGGATGTGAGTCTTGCCTTATAGACTGGTCATTCCCAATGTTGATGAGTCAGGGAAGTGGTGGGCGTTTAGACAGCAGTAGGTACGTAAGTAGGCAGAAGATAGGACTCAGATAGGCTTTTTCTCAATAGTAAGTCTGAGGAACTGAGATTTCTACACAAGTACTCTAAGGATCTGGGTTCCGGGAGATACAGGAGGCAGATAGGAAGGTAGGAAGGGAACACTGCTCACTGTGTGAAGATAAATATGTCTTTTTTTGTAAACCAGATTTTCTCAGTGGGTGGTGTTTTGTATTTCCTGTAGTTTCCCCAAAGGCTATAGTAAAGTTTTGTTTCTCTGTTCTAGACAGGTCTCAGCTGTGTTTGGTAGTGTTAAAAGCAGACTGCCAAATGACAAAAAGCATTAAGAATCAGAGAAAGATAACCCCCTCTCCCCAGCAATGAGACTGTGAAATTTCTGCGCCAGAGGGAAGCCCCATGGGCCAGCAGGATCTTCCCGTGTCAACAGTGGAGGCTGCGGATGCTATCTTTTCTAAGGAGAGAGAGAAATCCTCTTAGAGGCACGTTTGTATATACTCAGCAACAAGGCCTACTTTTCCTTACCTGTCCCTGGGGATCATCCCTTCTTCTAGCCAGGGATCTCAGGGATCATGGCCGGGGTCTGGAGGCCATCCAGGAGGAGTGTGTTAGTTACCTATTGCTGTGTAACAAATTACCCTGACACTTAGCAGTCTGAAACAACCACCATGTGTCATCTCCCAAAGTTTCTGAGTGTCAGGAACTGGTTGTGGCTTAGCTGGGTGATTCTGACCCAGGGTCTCGCCCGAGGCTACAGTCCAGCTGGGGCTGCAGTTCCTGTCAGGTTGGACTGGTCTGAGAATCCACTTCCAAGCTCACTTATGCGGCTGTTGACAGGAGGGCTGGAGTGGGTCTCTCCTTAGGGCTGCTTGTGACATGGCTTCCTGAGAGCAAGTGATCCAAGAGTGAGAGAGTGACAGAGCCACAAAAATGGGAACTGCAGTCTCTCATAACCTAATCTTGGAAATGACATGTCATCACTTCTGCCATATTCTGCTGGTCACACAGACCAACCCTCGTTCAAAGCATAAGATGTGAAGACCAGAAGGGAGCATTGGGAGTTGTAACTCTAATCACAAACATAAAAATTTAAATTAGCTCCAGAAAGATCTGTTTCTGGGCATAAAGAATGTTAATAGTTATTCATTCATTCAACAGGCTCGTGTTAACCACTTCCTTTGTGCCAGTCACTGTTCTAGGTGCTGAAAATACCATGATGCAGAAGACACTCAAAGTTTCTGCTTTCAGGGATTTTACATTTTAGGGAGAGAGACAGAAAAAAAACAAATAAAAAAAATAAGTGGTTCCATGTACTATGAAGAAAATGAAATAAAGGATGTGATCCTGAAGGGGAAGATACATCTGCGTGGCTTGTTTACTTCTAACTGGATCTTTCTTCACAACAACCCTTGGGGGCAGTGTTATCAGCATCCCATTTTCCACATGAGGAAGCCAAGTCTCAGAGAGATGATGGAATTTTCCCAGGATCCCAGTTAGTGAGAGGCAGGGCTGGGGTTTGAACCTGAGTCCTTTGCCTCCTTCCCAAGCCTTGGTAGATCACTTCTGCATGGCTCAGTCTCCCATGAGAAGAGGCCCTTCGAGCTGGGTCATACTTTAGAACACCTGTTAAAGGTCTACTCTGGAACAGGTTCCAATCCTCATTAAATTGTAGGCTTCTCGAGGGCAGGCCTGGTGCTTTCTTAGTCTCTGCATCCTCAGACATCCAGATATTGGAAGATGGACTGGTTCCCAGTCTTGCATACTCTTTTCTGGGCTCTGTTCTGCCTGTGCCCACCACCTTTCTGGAGTTTGTTCCTGTGAAGGAGGCATTCTCTGGAAGTTTTGCTGGCTGTTTCCACTAGACATAGCCTACCAGAGTCAAGGCTGGGGAGCTGTGGTCACATCTAACAGTCTCGTTTTCAATAAGCGCACTTGGAAAGAGAAAAGTGTTGGCCGATTGTCAACAACAACGGGTTCTCAGAACTACAGCGCTCTCACATTTGCTATCTCCCTGCCTGTCAAAGCGGACTCGAGAAGTAGCAGAATGGGGCTTACTGACCAGGTTTACAGAGGAAGCCACCAAGATTCAGAGAGAAGAAACTGCTTTTCCTAGGGTCTCACCACTGTGACTGGCCCAGCCAGGGTTTTCTGATCCTGCCGCATGGACGTCTCTCTTCCTCCCTCTGTAACTGCCCTGAGATTATCGTCTGCAAAATAAAGCTTTCCGTGGTCTGGTCTAGAGTAGTGCTCCTCAAACTTTGATATACAATTTAATTACCTCGGGATCTCACTAAATTGCAAATTCTGATTACGTAGGTCTGGGGTGGTGCCTAAGATTCTGCATTTCTAATGTGCTTCCAGGGGATGCCCGTGCTGCTGCTCCATAGACCACACTGAGGGTAGTAAGGGCCACCCTCTGCCCTACTTCCATACGTCAGAACCCAGCCATCCTTTAAAATACAGGCAGACGATCCCTGTCCCCATGAAGCCTCCTTGATGTCTTCAGCTGGAAGTGTCACTTCCTCTCTGAACACCATCCCGTGGCACCTGTCCCCCCCCCGAGGACGTTAGTCATCGGCTATTTGCACCAACCTGACCTGTGATCTCAAACACTCCTCCCTGGGCGTGGCCTACACTGGGCTGGACTCATCGCAGCTCTGAATTTCCTTACTGTTTTATCACTGACATCTTTTGCACCATGCAGGCGGTCTCAGTAGTGAGAAAGTGAGCATTAGGTTTTGCGGCTGAGCTGAATGTCTTAATTCTCCATTTCTCTGCTACGGGGCTATTTCCCTAACCTATAGGATCTTACAGCAATATTGACAAGGCCATACTTTCAAGCTGTTGGGCCCCTCTAAGTTTAAACCGATGGGACTGCTGACAAACAGACTGGGCTCTAAGCCTTCGTATAATCTCTATAACGGGCAAATTCTGAGTCAGTCGCAGTGACCTTCACTAAGGGAAACATCTCTCAGAAAACAGAAGACCTAGACATATGTTGAGCGTCTTCGCTGTACCAGGCTCTGGTCTGAGGCAGACACAGGCTTCTCGGGGGCAGGGACCAGCTGGTATTCATATCTAAAGCCTCATTATCTAGAACATGTAGACATACTCAATAAATTCTCCAGGACTAACCGTGCTGGGCTCTGTATGTAAGTTACTACTTTAAAAAAACCCAGGAGAGTATTATAGCACATGCTCGGAGAATCTCAGTTTTCGAGTTTCTCTTTTTAAAATGTAAGATTAGGCTGTCTTCTAGGTGAGGAAGTTGGTTATTCCTTTTTACTGGACAGATGGGCACACAGATGTTGTGGGGAGTTCATTAACCCCACCCTGACATTTTTGCAGTCCTGGCTTTGTCTTACAGTGGGTCTTGGAACACATCCAAAATATACTTAGACATACTTCTCTGGGAGAAAAGCTTTTACACTTCAGAAACACACACACACACACACACACACGCACACACTCTTAATTTGAGGTTGAATTTTTCTGCCCTAATTAGCTGCGTCTTTGAGTTTCAAGAGCAGGTTTTACTGTGGTTATTAACGAGGCCAATCTCTGGTCGCTGGCCTTTTTCAAAAGCATTCCAGCCTGCTAAAACGTGGCCTTTCATGATTTACAAGTTTGGAATCTTTGAGAGTTTTCAACAATTAAGGTGCTAACTTTTCACACTTGCCTGGTCTCCAAACTTCTTAATCACAAAACCTTGAAAGTGGTCGACGGCGAGGGGAGTTGGTGCTCCTGCAGGTTGCCTCATAGATGTGGGAGGGTCCAGCCAGCTCATGAGTCCAGAGGGCATCCCTTCCAGAAAGGATGGTGGCAGGAAGTCACTGGCGCTGCTCGTCAGCATGAATCCTGCAGTGACTTAGTATGAAGCCAGGGCCCAGAGTGAGTGCTGTCACATAGTGACTCCAAAGGCATGAGAGTAAACAATCGCTCCCTTTAATTTAGCGTGTCACTGTTTTCACAGCGCTTGCAAACTTGAAAGCTCACTTGATCTTTATAACAAGGCTGCGCGGTATGCAGACAAATGTTACTGAGTGGGCAAATGAGAATCAGAGAGGTGAAGGTACCTGCCTAAGGACACACAGGGCAGAATTGGGACTCAAGGACTTTCTGGTTCCTAGTCCAAAACTCTTTCCAAAAGATGTGTCAACTCCTTCAATCTAGAAACGAGCCCCTTCCTTGGTGGAAGAATTAAAAATGCTGGCTTAAAACTTCTCTACCATGATCAACAAACTACATTCTACTTTCACGAGGCATTTATGGACTTTTGGACACCCTATGGCCTTGTTTGACCTGACGGTGAACGCTGATGCACAACACCAGCAAAAAGTTAAAAGATCCATCGCCCAACGTTTAAAGGCAATTTTTCTTCACACAGAAAACTTATTGCCACTTAGTATTGAAAAACAAGCACATAGATGATGTTATGGGAATGTAGAAAATAGAACGGGGTGCCTATGTATCAATAGCAGGACCCACAGGCTATATAATGAATGTGAGATGGGGTGTATTTTATCAAAACAGAAAAATGCCCAGAGTTCCATTCCTGTGTGGGTTTTTGTTTATCTTAAATGAAGCACGTGCAGATGACTCCTGCTCCATAAAGTGCTGTGTACATTTTAGCTATTTTCTTACCATGATCAAAGCTTTTGGTACCTATCGAGTTCTCGATATACTTGGATAAGTCTTATTAACTGACTAAAGAGTGTTGGTCTTGGAAGTGTAGAAGATGATGTCTTGACATTTAACTTGAATTCTTCACTTCTCCTCAAACCCACCTCCAAAATGTCTCCGTCTCTACCTGCTTCTCGCCACACCCAGCTGGTCTGAGTCTCCACCACTTCTTGCCCAGGCAACTGAGTAGCCTTTTCACGAATCCACCTGCTTCCCCTCTTGCTCAACCCATCCATTCTCCGCACACAACCAGAGTGATTGTTCAAGTCATGCTCTTGCCTAAAACCTGATAGTGGCTTCCCACCACATTTAGAAGAAAACCCAACCCCTTGCCAGGGCCCACAAAGTCCACATGATCTAGCCTCTGTCCATCTGGCCATCCTCACCTGCCACCTCTTGACTCCTAGCTTACTGCATCCCAGCACGTGGAGCCCACCCATCCCATTCCCACCCCGGCCCTGCAGTGGCCTTACATGAGCTGTCCCTAGATGGCCACAGGGCTGGGTCCTTCTTATCGTTCAGATCTATGTGGTCTTCTCAGAGTGGTCTTCCCTGACCATACCATCTGGAGTAGCCCCTCGTCTCATCTCGTCCCAGTCACTCATTATCAGATTATGCTGTCTTTTTTTTTATATATATAAAGCACTATCTTCACTTGAAAAATGCCTTCTTCACTGTCTTTCCCCTCCCACTAGAATGTAAGCTCTAAGAAAGCAAGAAAATGGATGATTTTATTCACTTCGGTATCACCAGTTCCTAAAACAGGCTAGTATCTAGTAGGTGTTCAATAAAGATTTGTGACTCATTGAAACATGGACAGATGTAGGAGTAAAGACAAGGCACATTTATTGAGCATCTACTCTATGTGAGGTCTCCGTCACCTTCCTTGTCTTTCTCCTCCAACCATTCTAGGTAATATTAGCTCACTGGGCACTGAGGAGTAAATTGAGTCTCAGGGAAGCTTACTAATGTGTGTTACTAATGTGTGTAAGGATTTGCAATTATTAACAGACCCGTAGGATGGAACATAGAGGTAACTGACACTCCAAGCTTGTGGCTGTTCCACTGCACTGTCCAGCATTGTTTACAACGTTAAAGGTAGCCAGGCATCTGGTACCTCCATCCCTTAGTAGCAAATATCAGTTAGAACTGGTTAATAGAGAGAATATGTGCAAAGGGAGATTGTTAGTGTGTTATCTGTGGGAGGACCACCAGGGACTCATAATTCAAAACAACAAACCATAAGAAGAAAAATTTTAAAATGACACGCAGCAGCTCTCCTGGCTGGCTCAGCTGGTGTATGCCACTCCTCCTTGGTAATTTTCAGGAACGTGGATAATAACCATAATTATGAGTTGGGAGGAAAGACAGCAAGTCTTCCTTCTGATACCACAGTTTTTCTAATATGTATTTGCTCAGCAAACATTTGGCTCTTGCTGTGTCCGTTCTGTTTCTCTTACTAGCAAGGAGCACTAAAGGCAAGGAGCTGTGTTGCATATTCACCCCATTCCCAGCGCCTGTCTATCCCCAGAGCCCGACAGAGGGGAAGCCCACAGTGCGTGTTTGTGGAATGACTCTATGACATCTCGTCTCATCTCTAACGTCTGAGGAAATCAAGACGGAGCTTGTAGTTCTTGTCATCTCTTTAAGAATGGGCTGGAATTGAACTTGGGAGGGAACCCCAGAGTGGGTGAGATGACCCTGTAAAGATAAAGCTTAAATAAAGTGCTTTAATAAACATTGCCTTCTCTGCCTAGCCTGAACCAAAATCAGTCTTCTATTGCCAAACGGTGAGTGATATGCCAAAGCCGACTTCAGGTAAAGGGGCAGATGGTTAAATGTTTTCCCAGCTTATAGTTATGCCATTAGCTTGCAAATCCTATTGTAAAAATTCATACCTAATGTTATGGGTTGAATTGTGTCCTTCTAAAAAGATATATCGAAGCTCTAGTCTCCAATACCTCAGAGTACAATCTTATTTGGAAATAAGGTCATTGCAGATATCACTAGTTAAGTTAAGATGAGGTCATACTGGAGTAGGGTGGGTCCATAATACAGTATGTCTGGTATCCTTATAAGAAGAGGGAAATTTGGATGTGGAGACACACAGGTCGTCGGAAGACATAGGCAGAGGTTGGAGTGATGCTGCCACAAGCCAAGGACTGCCTGGGGCTACCAGAAGCTGGACGAAGCAAGGAAGGATCCTCCTCTTGAGGCTTTGGAGGTAGCATGAAGCTGTCAATACCTCGCTTTTGGACTTCTAGCCTCCAGAACTGTGAGACAATAAGTTTGTGTTGTTTTAAATCAACCAGTTTTGCGATAATTTGTTATGGCAGCCCTAAAAACTAATATACCTAAAAGTAAAAACCTAGAAATAAATATTGCCATTGGCTGGTTTGGCTTTTCTAGGCAGCCCAGATAATCCATATGAAACGAAGGAAGAAGTCAGAGGAAAGGGAGACAAAGGAGGAAGGATTCATTTTTCTGCAAATCTCTATCTCCAGTGGGCTCAGAGAAAAGTCATTTTTGTGTAATATTCCTAGATTTGGAGATTCATGCAGAGTGTAGCACAGCCTTCTGTAGGAGCTGATGCCCCTGTGCCAGCTCACTGGAGTCTGTGCCCAGAGTGGCCTTACCATCTTCCTTAAGCATGGCCAAATCACAGACCTCTATGCATATATTTTCATGTTGGTATATTATCCTCCCTTCCCACTCTCTCATCCAGTGGCTCCAGTCTGGTTCTGGCCTCCATCATGCCTCCAAGTCATCCAAATCAGTAATCCACTTCCAGTCATCTTCTTACTGGACATTTAGCAGCTTTCAACACTGTTAGCCACACTATCTTCCTGAAGCTCTCTCTTCTCTCAGCTTCCTCATCTCCTCCTGACTTCCTGAGCCCTCTTCTGCCGTCTCCTCAAACCCTACTCTTAAATGTTGAGTTTCTTAAGACTCTTCTTTCTACTGGGTTATCTTATCAAACCCATAATGTCAGCTACCATCTAGACACTGATGACTCCCCAAATTTTGAGACACATATGTTCAGTCATTCATGAGCTTTCTCCACTGGGAGGGTGCAAAAGCCCCTCAAACTTCATGTATTCAAAACAGAGCTCAGCAGTGTTCTCGTCAACCTGGTCTTCCTTGGGTTTCCCAGCTCCGTGAATGTCCCTATCATCCACTTAATTTCGAAAGCCTTTAACTTCAAGGTCATCTTTGATACTTCCTATCCTTCCTTCTCTCCATCTTTTCCATCCAATCAGTCACCAAGTCCTATTATTTTGATCTTTTTCTTATCTCTGGAATTTGTCTACTTATCTCTAACTTCTCTGCCATCACTTTCACCCATGTTACTTTCACCAATCTCTTGCCCTCCCATCTCCAAATCCATTTTGTGCATAATCTGCCAGAGTTATCTTTTAAGAGCACAGATCTCTTTAAGTCACTTCTCTGCCTAACCTCTTCCAATGATGATTCACTGTGCTTAGAGAAAGGACCAAATTCTTTACGTGTCTTATGAGGCCATGAATAACTGGATCTTTGAAACTCATCCAGTTTCCTTCTATCTCTCTGCTCTTTACCCCATTGCTGGCTTCTCTCATGATGCCAAAATGGCTGCAGAAGTCCTTTAGGCTTTATATCTACTTACTCCTCTGTCCAAAAGGAGAGTAGTAGCTGACTTGTGATAGCTTTCTTAAAAGAGTGCTGATTTGTAGCTCTTTCTTCTCTGCTCAAGAAACCATGGCATGTTTCCCTTCAGGTCTTTTTGGAATACATTGTTGGTTTCTGAACTAATTCCTTGGTTGAGAAAATGCCATATATTAATTAGATTGGGCCTAAATTATCTGAACGGATGACTGGTGCAAGGAGGATGAGGTTACCCTGATTGGGTTAAAATAACCAGGATCCACTCCTGGACCCAGGGATAGGGAAATCCCTTTCCTCCCCATTACTACCACACCTGACAACCAACCACCTGGCTTCTTCAGACTTGAGGTGGGGGATAGTAGGAGGGGTGCCAAGGAAGCCACAGTATTAATACCACTGTACTGACTTCCTTCTCCTTTTTATCTAGGTAAGTCCTACTCATTGTTCAGAGTTCAGCACAAACATCACTTACTCACAGAAACCTGCTCTGAACCCTTCTCAACACCCCCCACATACACACCTGACCTTTCTACTACACACTGATGCAGCTCCCTGCTCCCCCTTTGCCGCGAGCCACTGACTCTGTAGTTACCCTGGTGTCTGTGTCCTCCTCTCCCACCGGCATAGCTCCACGAGGGCAGGTCCACATCTGCCTTTTTCAAGGTGGTGTCTTTAGCTAATAGCACAGTGTTGTGCATATTATAGGTGCTCATTAAAAAAGTGTTGACTAAACCAATCAAATAATAAATAAAATCTGTAGATTATAGAAAAATATGAAGAAACAGCAAACCCTTCAATCATCATATCCGTATCTGAAGATCATCAATGCCAACAACTTTTCGAATTTTCTTCTAGTGCTTTTTTCTATGAATATATATATATATATTTGCATGATTGAGTTTACACAGCATATATAATTTTGTATTTTGGGTTTTTAGATTGCCACCATAACACTACATATTTATGGAACTATTTCCATATTAATAGACCTATGCAATTTCTGCTTGCAATTAATTTATTTATCATCTATCTGTTTTTACTGTGACTAACATTTTTTGCATAAAGCCATGTCTCTATTTCAGATTTGGCAAGTCCCTGGAGATGGATTACAGGAACACAAAACAGAATGGATTTTAAACTTTTTCTGCAAACACTAGCCATGCTGGCCATGACGCACGAAGCATATGCAGCAAAGCTATGTATTAGTCAAAGCCGGCACCTGACATCTATCTGCATTGTGAAGTGAAATGCCCTTCAAGTCACTATTACTGTCTGGCAATAATAGTGACATTCCAAAAACATCCCTTATATTTGGGAAGGATTAAATTCATTACCAGATTATGCATATCTGGCATTATTTATTTTGAGATGCACTGGGAATATTGGAAGATGTAGCTATTCTTTATAACTATGATGCTGAAAATATAGTTTCTATGTTCTCGTCTTTTTAAAAAATCTTTCTTGTCATCCTCACCACTTCCAAACCCCCATAATCCTTTACCCCACCTTTCTAACTTTTCCCTTTTTTCTTTCCTTTTCTTCCACCTGCTGTGATAAAGCATGGCACCCGAGGGCACTGGCATTTGGCTGCATTCTGAGTGACATCAAATTTGGGCTAATTCCCCAAAAAAGAAAAAAAAGAGAAAAGCAGATCTTTCCTATAAAACAGATCGGCATTTTCTGGGGCTCTGAATCTGAGACAGGATGAGAGCTTTCAGTTTTCTTTTCTCCTTTTCCATCTCTCACAAGTGAGCCTGCGTATTGTCATCTTTCTCCTCTAGCTCTTCTGTTCTCTTCCAGGTGGAGCTGCAGGACCAAGTGCTTGCGTCAAGTATAATTATTTTTCTCAGAAAGATTTCCAAGAGACACGTCCCCCCTATTGCACAAAGTCATCGCCCATTCATTCTTTCAAGGATGTTTAGTGGGTATATGTTATTTGCCAGAGTCCATTCTGCGTATTGAGATACAAGTAGGAAAGACCAGTCATGCCCTCAGGGAGCCTGCGATCTGGTGGGAAGTGGATGAGCCTGTACTTGAAAATCACCACAAATGGCATAGGAAGCAGGTACGGGGCTGCCCGGGGCCGAGGAAATCAGGGTGAGCTCCCAGAGGAGGCGGCACGTGACGGAGGTCTCAGAGGTGGAGAGTTCCAGGCACAGCAGAGCCCTGATGTTCCCTGACATCTCGTCACTTGCATCTCTGAGCCGCGTGGTTTCAGAGACAAATCCTTTCCACCGTATTCAGAAACCCAGTGCAGGGTTTTTTGATCAAAACTTTAGAGAGTGGCAGAGTAGACCTGAAGGAGCCCGGGCCTCAGAGACTGAGGGCCCTGGATTAGAAGTCCAGCTCTGCTGTCTCCTTGCTGTGCAACCTCAAACAATTCCTCTAACTCGGAGAGCCTCAGTTTCCTCCTCTGTAAAATGGGACTCATACCCCCCACCTGAAAGTGGGAGGCTCGAGTCTGCTGGTGTAGACAGAGCTCGCTGCCCAGTGCTCTGAGCACGAAGCACTCAGCGAAGGGCATTGTGCCACATCCCAGCCTGGGCTGCTTTTCAAAGCTGCGTGTCTGTGAACACCGCCCAAGGGGTGGGTGGCAACATAATCCCGCCCTCTGTGAACTGGTGACCTCCCTGGCCACGGAAGCAGACAGGTCATTTAAAAAATGTAATTTTCGCATTGACATTCTTCATGCTAAGCCCGGGGGCAGGCATGTCCATTCTGCTCGGGGAGAGCTCCGGGGCAGTAACCCAGAAAGACGACACAGCCCTCACTTTGCCATTCTGCGCCCGGGCTGCTGACAAAAGAATTGTGCAAATGAACCTTTAAATCCGTAAATAGTGCCCCCACAATGCCGGGAAGAATGCAGCGGCGACAAAGGGCAATATTCACAGTTTATCTCAGGGTGATGGATCTGAATGGACGCATGAACACGGGTTTGTTAGAGAAAGAGCGGGCCACAGCCCCCCGCCGGGAACCCAGTGGCCGCAGTCTGCAGTGCAAACAGTCAGTCTAAATCCCGAACAATTAGGGGAAACCAAGCTGCCATTATCTGAACTTCAACTTGTTCTCATGATTGATATGGGAAATGAAAAGTTGTACACGGCTCGGGGAAGGCTCTGCTGGCCCTCACTGCACGCAGGGCCTCCGAGAAGGTGCATAATATATATTTCATACACACGGTGTGAGTGGCCTGCACGTCCCCCGGGCCAGCACAGGGACAGGGGCAGCCCTGTGCATCAGATCGTCCTCGTGTGGCCCTGGTCTCTGACCAAATAGCCCTCTTCAATCTGAGTTCTCTGAAGAATCTCACTCAACAGCATCAGCAAATCACGAAAGTCTCAAAAGTGTCTCTTGAGATGAGATGGGACAGGACACTTCTTTGGAAGTGAAGCCTGCATTAGATATTAGCTCGGACCTTGGTCCCATCAACTAATCTGTCTGCACCTCAGTTTTGTCAGCTGTAAAATGGGGACAAGACTGCTCACAGAAAAGTATGTGACTTGCCTAGTTTGGCCCCAAGCACTGATGGGTACTCAGTGGATATCAAGTGGCCACGTTCATTCATTCAACAGCGTATAGCCTGAGCCTTGCTGAGTACCAGTCACTCTGCTGGGTGACGAGGGCAGTAGAGATGTCAGTGACAACTCTTACCTTTGCGGGGTATGAACTGGGGTTTGGAAGCAAGAAGAGACAGCTTTGTACCCAAGCTGTGAGTGGCTTCTTCCCCTTTGAGTCTCCCAGAGTAGGCGCTCTATGGTGTCTGTTTGTAGGGGTTGACGTGAGCCCAGCGCTGTGGGAGAGGGACACGCACAAGGAGGATGAAGTATTTGAGCTGGGCCTCGAAGGGTGATGGGATTTGAGAGGCTGTTATGAAGGGAAAGGGCATTACTCCACGCTGCAAAGGCTGGGAAGCAGGGCTGCATACGGCCCGGCAGCTGGAGCGTGCAGTTCACGGAAGGAAGAGGTAGGAGGGGAGGATGGAAAAACAGGCAGATCATCCCGTATTGGAAAGCGAACAGGAAGCTTGCCTTTTACCCTTTAGGCAATAGGGAGTGACAAAGTGTTCTGGAGCAAGGAGGTGACACCTGACTCAGATTCTGGGAAGGGTCCTCTGAGGACACAGGCTCGCCTAGGGCACTGTGATGGGGCAGCAGTGGCCTACAGAAAGGAGGGTCAACAGGGCTTGAGGACTCATTGGATGCCGTGAGAGAGGGGTCAAAGGTGACAAGGGGTGTGAGCCTTTGGCTGCTTCTGCTGCAATTCATTAATTAAGGAGACTTTTCGTATCCTTTTCCATCAGGAGGGAATGTCAGAATTCCACGCACTCGCTCACCAGTTGCCAGGAACTTACACCATCAATCAATCAATTAAGTGCATACACGTACACTTTCAGGGTGGAAGCAGGGGAGGTGTACTTTTTATAATCACTCAATCCTTGCAACCCATTCATGTGGGAACTCTTCTCCCTTGTGTTTCACAGATAGGGAAACTGAGGCAGGGAGGATTAAATGAATGATTTGCTTAAGTCTGAGCTGGGATTTGAACCAGGGTCTTTCTGATGAGAAAGCTAGCCACCCTCCTTTATGCTAAAGTGCCTCTGGCAAGGCTGGCCCAGAGGCATGCGCGCAATTGCACAAAAAGACCTGCCCTGGGCCACCAGGACAGCGGCTGAAACAGAGACTTCCAAGAACCCTCTTCAAAGCGGCCAGAGGCATTCAGCAAGGCCCGTCATTCAGGCTGGAAGGATTTCTCCATTGTCTCCACCATCAGAGGTAAGTGACATCTTGAACGCCTCAAGAAGATTAAATAGCCCGGCCCGGCGGAAAGCTTACAAAAAAGAGTGAGAGAGAGAGAGAGAGAAGAAAGGGCCCAAGTTGGCTATTATGGAGCTGGTCCTTTTTTGTCGGAGAAAGAGCTTTCAAGGAGCACTATTGGAAGAAGCGGGCGCAGATAAGAAGACAATGAGGGGAGCGAGAGAACTCCGAGAGGAACCCGGGCCCGGGCGCCTGAATGCGGATTACTGCGGCTCCGAGCCGCCAAAGAAAAGGGGAACCCTGGTCAGGATGAAATGAGGAATTCCTTTTTTTCCCTTCCCCTCTGAGACTCCAGTTCACTGCGCAGCGACAATGCGTGATGGGGGGCACTTGACATGCCCCTCTTCCAGGCCATGTTGGCGCCCCATGTGGGGCCCCCAGGGAACAAGGGCAGCGCAAACCCAAACAAAGCCGATTTTAACCCAATAAACTCACCTCACATTCTCGAATGGAAACGACGGACGTTTGGGCTGCTAAATATCTGTCCGTGGCCCAAACACATGGGACAGATAAGAAGCTGGGATTTGCGGATGTTTGAACATATGTCAACTTCTTCATCTTTTTAAGAGAATTTCTTTTCTTTTTTAGTTTTAGTCTTCAAGGGGAGGAGGACCAGGCACGCTGTTTGCATCCTCAGAAGAGCTTCTTTCTAGTAAGTGACGAAGGTGTGGACTGTGAAGGAGAAAGGGATCTAATTTGCTCAGCTCCTGGGAACACGATTTGCTTTGCAAACTTACGCTATCTTAATCCACCTCTGAGTGTCTCCCTTGTACATTCCCCATTCATTTAGGAAACATCTTCAGAGAGATGTGGTGCTGAAAGTACACTAGACTGCGAGTCAGGAGATCTGGGTTCGAGTCTGTCGTCAGCTTGCTGATGGTTTTGTAAGAATCGCTTAGTTTCAGTTCTCGTCTACAATGCTCTGAGCACCCTGCTGCTTAGATAAGGCAGCTAGTAGCTTACACAGTGCATCCCTCTCTCTCCAGAGCCTATGGCACAGCTGGGTGCTTTGTAAAAATACCTGTGTGGCTGCCTTCTGCTCCATCCTGCCTCCTTCTCTGAGAAGATTCTAATAAGATGATAATTGCAAAATTGGTTTTGAAACTGCAAGTGCATTTTACAAATGTGAGATGTTATATTTATTATTTTTCTATTTTTAATTTGTGATAATCAATCATTCAAAAAATATTTAGTAGTACTAAGCAGTCATAGAGCCCAAATTCCTTGTGAAATTCATCCCATTGAAAATTCAAAATTACCTGCATTTACATAGGGTCACTAATGGTTTTAAAACTTTATACTGTCTTAAAAAAGAAGCACGTGAGAGGTGTTGAAATCAGAAATGTAACAGAAACCTGAAGAATGAACATGGTAAATCTTCATTCCTTCTACAGCAGTAACCCAGTAGTCAGTCATTGGATACCACGTGTATACTACAATAATGTCAGCCTTTTATATCTGATTTTAACTTGTCTTTTTAAATTTGGTTTTTGCTTTCTCTGTGCGTGTGTGCGTTAATTCTTAGACTTGGCATGCCTATCAGAATTTAAGGACTGTAGAAAGGGGACTCGGCACCTTCTGGTGGAGAAAGGATGTTTATATCGTTTCAGAATGCCTGCTTCCTGGAACGTGAACTCAGTGCGTGAACTACAGCGCCTCAGGTTGAGCGTCTCGCTGCTAAGAATGTACGTCCTCCACAAATGGAGGAGAGGCGTCTTCTTCCTCACAGTTGCTTTCTTTGGCCCCGGATGCGCCCTCACATGAACTCTAGGCTGGTGTCAACCTTAAATAGGAAGCCATGGGACCAGTGGAAAGGGCGGGGGCACCCCTGGAACTGACACCCCACCTACACCACCTTCTGGCCCTGGACTCTCAAGCGAGTCGCTCGACTGCTCTGGGGCTTGGTTTCCTAGCATAATAACACCAACATCTCAGAGCTACTGTGAGGATAAAAGGAGCCAGTGTCACTGAAAGCTCCCTGAGGTGCCCACTGTAAAGAGGAGGAACGTGTGGAACAGGCAGTCTTGTTAACGGCTTCAGCACGGTGGCCAAGTGTGTGGGTGGTGCAGGCTGAATCTGGCTCCACCTCTTAGTAGGTACCGATCCTGTGCCTTGGACAATTTATCTGTAAAATGGGGCTACTATTAGAAGCTTCTGCACGGACTGCTGTATGGATTTATACATTACAATGGAAGGGGCTTAGAGCAGTGCCTGGCCTGTGGTGAGCGCTCAAATGAATGTTAGCTATTTTTACAGCTTCCTTGGCCAAGGAGTGGGGAGGGAGGTGGGAGGAAGGGCCATATTCAGGAGGAAGATTAGCTGGAAAAGTTCAACTACTCTCAGTTTCAACCACGTCTCCTGAAGAATACGTACTCCAGGAAAGCGGTATTTGAGTGGCTCCCCAGTGCTGAGGGCCAGGGGAAGCTGAATATCTGCCCTTCTTTGCTTCGTCCCCCTGCTCCTGCGCCCGCATCCTCTGGGATTACAGTGGAATCACTCAACGCAGCAAGATTGTGTGCCCATTCTTGACTTAGATGTGGTGGGACTGGGCTGGAGGAGCGTTGGGTGGGGACAAGAAGATTGTGACCGTTAACAATTAAAAGTGTTGTCTCAGCACGTTAGTTTTGAACATTTCTTTCACTCCTGTATTTAGCACGCTGTATTTGTTGGCTTTCCTCGGTTATTCAGTGGAGACAGCCGTTGCCCCCTCCCCAAATCCCAGTGGCTCACCAGTCAAGACTTACTGCTCACTCAAGCCTCCCGCTGGCAGCTGGTTTACTAGAGCTCGCCTTTGCTCCCCATGTGTTTTTTTCGTTTTTTAAAAAAACCTTTCTTGATTAACCAAAATTTATAATGGTAAAATAATGTTAGTCTTATAACCAGAGGGTATTGAGTTCTCATTATATAGAAATACACCTTGAGTTTCAGATATTCCTACTGGTGAAACTTCTCACGTAAAACTTTTATTACGGTTGATGTTACGTGGGGACATGTTAAATATCAAAAACCAGTATACTGTGTTTCTGGATTATTTTCGTTAACAACAAAAATATTCTAAAAACACTACCTGCAAATTGAATAAAAGGAAGCAGTTAACTTCTAAGATTCATATTAAAGGTTCTCCAATTATAACACATTGCTCTAACAATTATAGCCTATTATATTTTCATTGAGCCGTATAATGTATGATCCCTTAATAGAATAATACTAAAAGAGACAAAATCAAAAATATTTTTGTACAGAGAGACACAAATATTTCGCTGCTATTCTGGATTGTCAAGTAGACTCAATGGAAGGTGGGTCAGCTAGGGAGGTGACCCACTTTTGTTTCCAAGTTATGTAGACAGAAGAGTAAATCTAGCTGTGATGCTGAGATGTTTCTTGTTGCCAGGGGAGATGGGTGTTGGGCCGGAGGGGACTCTTGGGAAGCTTCATCTGTGCTCTTAAAATGGGGGGAGCACAGGGTGTCTCCTTCTCAGGAACTTCCTCCTGGGGCACCTCTTCAGCATCTGACCTCTGGTGGGAGGACGAAGTGAAGGACCAGAGCCTGGGCTGGCTCCTCCTCTGTTATGCGGGGTTGTTGAATCAAAAGGAGTGATTGAGATTCTGCCTGCACGAGGAGAATCGAGACAGACTGTCTTCTTCTCATGGAGGACCTGCTGACTCAGGATGGCGTTGGCCAGACTGGAGGGACTCCACAAATGGCAGCTGGTCAACACTGGGCAAGGGGCCCTGAGTGCCCTGCCATCACAGCCTGGTGCTTTTCCTTCCTCAGGGATCTGGCTCTTCAGAGAATTCCTGGTTGAGCTCTCAGACCTCTGTGAAATGCCCCATTTGGAATGTCAAGGATAGAAGGATACTTTTCAAAAATGTTTACATTCCACCTCAATCAACTTTTGTGTGATGTATCCAGTTTCTTTTCTTATGTTATTGAGGTTTGTCTCAGCTAACAGAGCTCTCATCCCAACACCGTAAACTTTTCTTTCCTGGGAAATAAAGCGGCTTTGATAATATCCAGCGATTCTTCTGAAATAATTTTGGCCTGAGTTTTATAGGTATGCAGCTCTTCATGTACATTACTGATGCTTTTGTCTGCATTGGGAAAAGTTCCTCTATCTTTACGGGGTAAATTCTCTGTAAATTGGATGGGGTAAAATTTCTCTGTGTTGACACAGTCCAGGAAGCACTTGACGTTTCTGCTGGAGCTTTTGCATCTCCATTTCTAACTGGGTATTTTCTGGCTACAGTGAAGTTTCTTGGTTTGGAGAGTTTCCATATGATCTTTAAGTGTGTTGATTATTTTAGCTTCTTTAGTTAATTTCATGTCCATTCAATTTATTTTTTCTTAGAGAGTTTTTAAATAAGTACTTAACTCTGCCAATTTAAATCAGTTTCTTCACAACTCCTCTGATTCATCTTGTAAGAGATCTCCATTAGATGCTTTCGATACATTCAACTCCGAGTTCTCATGCTCCCTGTTGACCACCACCAACAGCCACACAATTGCTCATCTTTAGCAAGTGTTCACCTGGAAGCTGATTCTTTTTTTGTTAAGAACTTGCTCCATAGGCTGATTAGGATTTTCTGATTTTTTGTTTCTCTTTAATGTTTGCCCACTCTTTCCGTCCATCCTTGAGAGTCTTGTAAAAGCAGCTTTATGCTTCTACGAAGATTGAAAATTTCCTCCAAAGCCTCTATGAGTGCTCCTGAAGCTACTCTACATACTTCTGGTGGGTTTTGAAGGATGTTTTGGTTGCAGCCACTTGCTGTTGGATTTACTTGGTTGAATCTTCTAAGGACTGAGACTTGCTTGTGATGTCAGCCATCAGACGAACCTACTGTAAAGATTTAGATTTCTCTTCTTTTCATGCTTTCCTGCAAGAATCTACTTTAAGGCCAAGTAGAGAATTATCACTTTCTAGCTCATTGTTCACGGCTTTCACATTTGCTCTTTCTGATAGTTCATTTTGAGTCTGACTTCCAGGATAGTTGATTTAAGTTATCCAAATTTTCTTTCAATGTGGCTAAACCTCTAAAAAATTTGGTGGCTTTCCTCCAGAGAGACAGAAACTCCAAAGGCCAGTTCTTTCTCTCTCCTTGCACAGTAATACAAAGTTTTAAGCATTTAAAACTCCCACTATGGCTTTAAAAGCCATCATCTCCCACACAATCCTTGGAGATCTGGGCCTGGGCTAAGCTCCCCTGGCAGTGCTGCCACTGCCTGGCACAGGGTCTCCAGCATCAGCATCATACAGAGCATCAAGGCCATCGGGGAGCCCTCTGTGGCTCCCAAGGCCACTGCTGTATTGCCTACTTTGCCAAGACCCTGCTGGCCACAACAGATGTCAGAGCCCTGTGGTGAGCATTCTTCCCTGAATCCTCTCCTTGCCTGGCAACCAGGGCACACCCCCAGTGTAGTGGGGGAGGGGACATGAAAAAGAGTGTCTCCCAACCATCCCTCATCTTGACCCACAAGGAAAATGATCCTGTTACATGACCTTGGGGAATGGACTAGGCTCTGTAGGCCAAAGGGAATGGCCAGCGGCTCTGGCTACCTGAGGTCCTTCCTGGCTGCCCTAAGAACTAAGGAGATCAATATATTTCCACACCTGTAACCATCCTGGGTCACTAGTTGGGAGGTTCCAAATTGAAGGATTTGAAGGCCCCCAACACTGACCACTGCTTCTTTTTCTCACTTTCTTTCTTAATTTAATTTAATTTTTTTACTGAGAAAGATTGGCCCTGAGCTAACATCTGTGCCAATCTTCCTCTACTTTACATGTGGGTCACTGCCACAACATGGCTGATGAGTGGTGTAGGTCTGTGCCTGGGATCTGAACTTGTGAACCAGGGTGCTGAAGTGCACCGAACTTAACCACTACGTCATGGGGCTGGCCCTGCTCTCTTTTTTTAAATCGAGATGACATTCATGTCTCTATGGATTAACCTCTTCTAAATATTTCACATAAATGTAGTCATACAGTATGTGACCTTTTGTGCCTGGCTCCTTTCACTTAGCATAGTGTTTTTGAGGTTCATTCATAGAGCACATATCAGTACTTCATCTCTTTTTATGGCTGAATATTATTCCATTGCATGGATACACCACAATTTGTTTATCCATTTATTCATTGATGGACATTTGGACTGTTTCTACCTTTTGGCTGTTGTAACTTGAGCTGTTATGAACATGTGTGTATATGTATTTGTCTGAGTATCAATTTTCAATTTTTGGGTATATATCTAGGAATATACTGAGTGGAACTGCTGGGTAATAAGTAATCCTGCATTAAATTTCTTTGAGGAACCATCAAACCATTTTGCACAGTGGCTCCACCAGCTTACAATCCCATCAGCAATGTACAGTGTTTCAATCTCTTCACATCCTCGCCAACATTTGTTAGTTTCCACTTTTTAAATTATAGCCATCCTAGGAAATGTAGGAGTACCTCATTGTGGTTTCAATTTGTATTTCCCTAATGACTAATGATGCTAAGCATCTTTTCATGTGCTTGATGGCCATTTGTAGATCTCCTTTGGAAAAATGTGAATTCAAGTCTTTTGCCCATTTCTAAATTGAGTTGTTTGTCTTTTGTTGTTTAGTTGTGAGAGTTCTTTATATATTCTGGATACTAGACCTTAGCGATATATGTTTTATAAATATTTTCTCCCATTTTGTAGGTTGTCTTTTCACTTTCTTGATAATGGTCTTTGATGCACAAAATTGTTTAAGTTTGATGAAGTCCCATTCGTCTTTTTCTTCTTTTGTTGTTCATGCTTTTGGTTTCATATCTAAGAATCCATTGCACAATCCAAGGTTACAAAGATTTACCCCTATGTTTTCTTCTAAGAGTTTTATGGTTTTAGCTTTTATATTTAGGTCATTGACCATTTTGAATTATTTTTTATATATGGTGTGAAGTCACTGTATCTTCTTCATTTCAGGATTCAAGCGAAATGTGTATCCTCCATCTGGGACATGTCATTCTCATGGCAGAGAGAAAAGAACAGAAGCTGAACCATCCAATAGATTTTAAAAACTCCACTCAGACATGGTATATGGCATGTCTGCTCTCATTGCTTTGGCCAAGTCTGGTGTCAATGGGGCAGCAAGTATTCTCCTACCCCAGGAAGTCACTGAAGACCCCATGGCAATGGCAGGAATGTACAATCTCTTACAGGGGAGAGAGAAACTGCTAATTGGGAAGAATGATGCAATCTACTATACATGCCCTAAAAATGACAATATGTGAATCAGAAAAATAGAATTCAGAGTACAAATACTTTATTTACAGGAAACTTCTGATCATTGAATGTACAGCTCCATAATGCTTTATCTGACACTAAAGGGCCATATGGCTTTAGGACTCAGAAGATTTTGGATTTTAGAAAAGAACTATGGTACATATTCTCTATGTATAATATATGACTCCGTAGCAGGATCTCGGGCAATACTGTAATTAATACAGTAGTATTTTTGTAGCAAGACAGAGGACTCTCCACAAAGGGGAGGCATCACTTTGGTTTAGATCAAATTTAATTTAGATCAAATTTCGCTGCCAATAAGTTTAGGTCAAGTCAGGTCTTGCTGCCAAATGAATTTAAAACAACAACAACAAAAAGCCCACTTTTAAAAAGAGTTTGCTTGATTTTGGAATTGCAGATAAGAGATTGTTGACTTATACTTTGGAGAGTCAGACATATTTCTTGAAATAATTTAGGAGGAAGCAATCAACAATCACATACCTCCTTTTCAGATTTTTCTAGGTAGTAATCAGACAAGACTTTTTCTAGACAGCTGGATGAATTACAAAACACTCTCTGTCGGGTGTTATTTGTCAGCGACTGGAGATTCCTTGGTGGCCGTATATTGGCAATCTATCGGGTGATATTTCTACTCTGCACCAAGGTCTATTGAAGGATCTTTTGGGGAGACCAGGAAGTATGTGCCCAGGGCCCTACCCTCATGGCCCTATGACGTGGTTGGGGAGAACAGACAGTGACAAGCAGGGCTGTTTCATGGCATGTAGTTAGAGCTATGGGAAGAGTTGGATGGTGAGAGATCCGCAAGGGCTGATCAGGGCAGGCTCCTGGAGGAGGGCAGGCAGAGCTCGGTTCAGTGAGGGAGGGTCTCTGAGCATTCCAAACAGGGAGAATCGCCGGAGCAAAGGTCCAGAGGCAGGAGAGGCAGGAGAGCCGACCGAGACAGCGCCTTGTACGGGATGGTGAGGCCCCAACCTTCAAGACTGATTTAGAAGTCATTTATCTATTTCTAACGTCCGTGGATAGAATGGCCTCTTCATAGCAACTCCTCTATAGTGGAGTTATTACAAAGCAAAAGACGTGTTTGCTGGAAAGTTTCATTAAAATGTACTTCCTCGGAATTATGTTGAGGGAGCAAATGAGTTGAAGCAAGCCACTTGGCACATACCAGTTGAGAGGTGCGGATCTCATTCCTGACTCCGGGAAGAGGGGCGGGAGGGGGTCTGAGCGAGGCAGGAGAGGAAGTAAGGTGGAGGCACAGGAGGTGATGAAGGGAAATATTCCTGTAGGATCTTGTCTGGATATGCTTTCCAGGCGGTGGGTAAGCAATTGTTCCTACAGTCTGACAGCCAGCCTCCTGCCAGGGCTTAAAATGCAGCAGACACCTGTTTCTGCCCTCGCCAAGGGAGTTTTCCAGACAAATGCTCCCTGTCTGCCTGGCTATGAGGCAGGTTGTCCCTCCCTGTTATCTATGGCAGCTTCCTCAGACTTGCAGAAGCCTTTGAAATTTGAAAACTGCTTTATGGAAGCAAAGCTGTAAAAGGGTAAACTCTGGTGGGAGATGAGATGAGCAAGACAAATACACGAGCAGGGCCTCATGAGCACCTGCTTTATACTTGGCCCTCGAGAATGTCTGGGGAGATGGAAGGCACACTTGCTGCCCTTGATTTGCTCTCTTGATGGAGAAGCAAGATGTTCTAGGAACACTGATTGAGTCCCTGTCGTGGTCTGAGCCCTCTCCACCAGGATCGGGGTACAGGACCAAAAATAATTGCTAAATGATTGGTTTAGCATCTATGGGTACATTTTTGGAGAATTCTGAAAAAGAAATGATTAAAGAAGTCTTCATGAAGGAAGAGGATGTCGGACTGGGTGTTAAATGATGGGTTAAGAGAGTTGGCTCACACCATGGGGTTGGTGAGTGGTGGAGCTAAGCCTGGACCTCAAAGTCCTGACCATGAGTCTGTGCTTCCATCCTCCACCAGGATTTCCAAAGAAAAGGAACCGAGGCATGGAGAATCAGATTTCTTTCCTTGGGCGTTTTCAGGCTTTGCTACTCTTTCTTCTACTTAGAGCCCTCCCCTGCCTTCTCTCTCTCGAGGACCCTTGGAATAAATAACCTCCTTCATGAAGCTTTCTTCAAACACTTCCAGGCAGTGTAGGAGACCTCTGGGCTCTGCAGTGCTGGCTGCCACTAGTTTATTAACTTTCCTCTATCTGTTGTCACTCCCTCTGGACTCTGAGCCTCCTGAGGGCAGCACCAGCACACACCCCACTGCCTGGCACAGAGAGGTACTCAGGAACTGGGGGTGCATCCAAGTGCCCTGTCTCTGTAAATGTTGTCTGTTAGTGATAGACTGTGGGCCTTGGGCTCCCATCTGTCTCAGGTTGCTCCCAGGTGTCAGTGTCTGCCATGCCCTGTCTGTCCCATGTAGCTGCCCCGGGCCGGAAGCCAAGTGTGGCCTGGTTTAGGGGATTGGGTTCATGTTCTGGATGTCAGCATTCTGCACGAAGAGGCATACTCCAGGCTTCTCTCCCACACTGTGATCGGAAAGAAGAGAGAAGGGAGGGCACTCTTGGGTGGTTGGGTGGGGTAGAACTCAGGCCAAGGGTTTTTGCCAGAGAGGACTGGTAGATGGGAGCTCCTTGTGGGAGGGTGGAGAGCAAAGGGAACAATGTTGGGGCAGTTTGGGCAGCTGGAGGAGAATGCTTCCAGGCTGAGAGCCCAGACAAGGCCTCAGGGTGGGCTGGACATCCCTGATCAAGGAGTGAGTGGGGTCCCGAGCCCCCACTGTCAGCCCCAGTCAGACTCCTCACTGGCCTCTAAGGGCTTCCTGTCTGCTTCTCATCCCTGCTGAGGACGTGGCTGCTAGAAGCCTCTTCATAAAGGACAGAACATGCTGCTTTCCTGCTTGAAATCCCTCAATGGCTGCCCATTGTCTGCTGGGTACGGCGGGATCTCAAAGTGGAAGGCCACATGCAGCTGTGGGAGGTTTTTCAGAGGAGGAGACACGTGAGCGGAGTCCTGAGAGGCGAGCAGATGTTTATAAGGGGGAGGTGGATTGGGGGGCAGGCACTCCCAGGAATCATCGTGTGCAAAGGCATGGAGGTATCAAGCGGCAAAGCATAAGGGAGTGCCAAGAATTGGGGGCACTGAGGGGTGCCAAGGGTGGGGAGGTAGGGAATGGGGAGGGGACTCAGGCTGGATGGTGACAGGGGCTGGATCCCAAAGGGTCTTGTATAATAAGTTCAGATGTCAATGGGACACCCTGAAGATCCTTTGTTTTTTCTGTTATGATATTGCATATCAAAGACAAATTTAAAAAACAAAAATAAAATTAGGAACTTGCTGTATTTGGTTTTCTGCCCTCTTTTGCATTACATTGTAAGCATTTTCACGTAGCATCAACAAATCTTTCACATACATTTTTGTGATAGTCCATCAAATGGATACATCAAAGTGTGTTTACCATTTCGCTATTTTTGGTATTTAAGTGGTTTTCATTTTTTAATACTAAAAATAAAGTCATAATAAACACCCTACGCATATGACTTTGATTTGCATCGCTAATTATTTCTCCAGAATCAGTTCTTAGAAGGGAAAATCCTGGATGAGAAGGCGTGGACGTTTTTAAAGCTCTTGATACCTGCTGGTAAATTGCTTCCCCCAAATGGTGTGCACGCTTTCTATTCTCTACCCTCGGGACCCCAGAATGCCTGTCTTGTAACCCCCACGGACAATGAGAATGATCATTTGAGGAAAAAAAAAGACATTTTGAGAGGAAAAAAATTAATTGGATTTTCCTTGATATTTGAAGTAAAAAAATTGTCAGATGCTCATTTGGCTATGTATTCTTCTGAAATTGTTCCTCTCCTTTGCCCTGTTTTTATGGGATCATTTTCCTTATTCACTTAGAAAAAGATTTTCTATATTAAAAATGCAAACTCTTTACAGTTGTCTTAAATTTTTTCCCAGTTTTATATCTGTTTTTTAGTTTCATGAGGGTTGTAATGGAAATATTCAGATGCTAGCCTTTATGGGACTTAGTGACTGCGGGTTGGTGGGATAAGGGAGGCAGAGGATGGGATGGGGACCCCCAGATGACTTGTAGGTTTCTGGCTTGGACACCAGGGAGATGGTGGGGCCCTCAGAGGAGGGTGCGATGTGCTGCACTGGATTGGCTATCCCACACCAGGTTGAAATATCTGAGAAAGAGTAGGGATAACATCGGACCCTCACTCCCAGCATGCGGCCAAGGGGTGTTTGTTGAAAGAATGAATGGATATCTCGATTCAGAGCTCAGCAGAGAGTTCTGGGAGGAACATAAGCTGTGAGTTTGTGCTAGGGTCAGAACAAGAGCCCATCTCCTGACTCCTGGTCCAGGGCTCCTTCCTGAGAATCAAGCAGATTTGCTGGTAGTGGAGGGATGGGAAGAGGGTTGAGGTTGTCAAATCTATGAAGTATGTAATTTTTCAACTCTACTGTACTTTTTTATTTTAAATGAACATCTGATTTTCGCACTCCTTTCCAACCTGTAATTGGCTTCTCCTTTCCCATGGGGAGCTAGGCTATGTGTCGGACACCTCAAGCCAAATTAATCTTGGAGGCTGACCCAAAAACTCATCAAATGTTTGTCATCAGGAATCTGCTCCCCACCTGCATTCATTAATTTAGTCTTTTCTACAACAAGTGGCATTAATATAGCATAATTGACTTTTACATTACACTGGATTAATTAATAGGAATCAATATGGTAGGAACATTAACAAGGTACTGAACAATTAAAAGCCACAATTAGTCTCCATTCTCTTGCATTTCTGTCAGGGAGGGAGAGACGCCAGCACCAGTACCTGCCCCCAAACTGTTCCTGTGCAAACAGAGGTTTTTTCTTTTTTTTCTTCTTCTTCTTCTTTTTCTTCTTCTGCTTGCTTTGTGACTTGGCAAAATCAGATAAAACCACGGTATTTTATTTTACAGCATGCCTATAAGTTGGCCTCACTGGCATAAAAATGCTCCTCTACCGGAAATATCATGTAATAATGCTCTTTTCCTTGGGGCGGGACCATTTTTAAAGGTATTTGTAACGTAGGATCTGCAGCGTTGTGCGGTGGGGCCAGGAATGTGTCCGTGCAGGTTGCCAAGCGAATGTCAATCTCTTTGCCATCCCGCCGGCCCGCCACCTCCCCCTTCTCCAGAGGCCACCGCCCGGCGCTGGCACTGCGCTGGAGAACCCAGGCCAGGACTTTGCGAGGCGCTGGCCTTCCAGATGTTCGAGGGAGGCGGCGCTGCGCTGTGTGACCGGCTGCTCTGTGCGGAGCGGCAGGCCCAGGCCAGGCCTTCACGCAGAGGGGATCTAAACTTATGCTTAGTTGTGTACTTGCCATCTGAAAAAGTCCCAGAGTTGATTCTCCTCTGCCCTTCCTCCTGAACCGTGTTGAACCTCGGGGCCTTGATGGAGGGGGTGGAACTGAGGGAGAGAGGACAGGGGCCAGTCCGAGGTCTCTCAGCAATTAGGGACAGATCCCTGGGAAGAACCCAGTTCTCCTGCAGCTCAAAAACTATCATTTGAAGATCAATGTCCAGAGGGCCCATTTGCAGCAGTCTCCACATAATCCTAATTTTGGGTTGAAGACCACTTCCAGAAAGCAACGCTGATCCTGGACTTACAAATAATAATAATAGGAATAATAATTTTTTTTAATACACTTTGGTTACATTTCCTATGTGTTTATTTCCTGTTTGATGTTTCTCGGTTATTCCAAACAGCGGAATTACATTTTGAGACGCAAAGGCACACCAACGTGAGGAAGGCCGGCCTGAAGAAACGCCCCTGTGCCCGCGGCCTGGGTCCTGGCCCGGGTGGCCTTGGCGGGGATGCGGGGGAGGCCGGCCAGCTGGCTGCTTCGGTCCGCCAGCCCGGCCTGGGCCTCCGGCGTTGCCTGGAAACCGGGCAACAATGCCTCCCGAGCGGCCTCACGATGATCTGCTCTGAAGTGGCAGCCCCTTCAATTATTTTATTTCCATTATATTATGTTAATTAAATCAGCAGAAAGAACAGAGCACATGCATGTCCCAAGTGGAGTGGCTGTGAAGGGTTAATCGCAGTGGCCCTGGCTGCCGCCGGGTGAGAAAAGCAGGAGGCAGGGCGCCTGAGGATGGACCATGTTCCAATTGGCTCAGTCCCAGGTGATGCAGCAGGAGCGCCCTGAGTCTCGCGGCCGCTGCCGTTTTCCTGTCTGTTTCTGTATCTCCCCAGCACCACCGGCTGTCCTCGGTGGGGGCACATGCAGCCAGGGCAGATGGTCAGGGGCCACACAGCAGTGAACCTGTGACCCTTTGAAGAACCACTTAGCACCACAGCCTTTGTAGACGTCACTATGCCCCGGTGGACTGGCACTGAGTTAAGGCCCTGTGGGTACATCATTCGAATCCTTTCAGGCAGAGGTGTTTAAAACATCGGAGCACTCTGCTGCAATAAAATCTTACACAGAATCCCCAAAATAGAAACCAAGTAAGAGTGGGGCCGCTTTGATTGGAGTCAGAGCCAGGGTGAGGGGCAACATTCCCATTGCCCCATCAAAGATATGGGGCACAGTTTGAAACTAGCACCTTGGAGCCCCCTAAGGGGCACAGGTAATGTGGGTTTTATCCGGGCTGTCTGGTGTCGGACATCTGATGACCACACAGCTCTCCCATCCTGATGTTACCATGCCCTTAGAAATGGGCGTTAGGATCCTTGGGGAATTTCTGAGGTTGAAAACAGAAGGTACTCCCCTGCCTCAATTTACTTGTCTGTACAATGGACATAACAATCACACGTGGTCTCCCGGGCTCGTAAACTTTAAGGACTGACGCATAACGGCGATTTCCAGGCCTGTGGTGGGCACTGCTGGGAGGTGACCGGCCTTCTACTCGGTGTGTTACTTGAGGGGTGTCTTTGTGTTTTAGTAAACACTCAGAGTATTGTCCCCTACCTCTTCTTCTCTTACAGTGGGGTACTGAGGTTGCTGTTTTAGGCTATTACTTGACTCTTGTACTTTGCGTTCTGCAGAGGCCTCTCCAGTGAGCCTGGGGCCCTGCGACCTGATTCTCGTCTTGTCTCTGGCTCGCTGTGCTGTGCTGTGCAGCAGGAGATGGACCCTCTCCTCTCTCGCCCTGGTTTCTTCCTCAGTCAAGCGAAGGCCCTGTCGTCAGTGATCTCTTAGATCCCCCGCAGCTGTGGCATCCTCTCATTTGAATACCATCAACAAAAATAGCTGTGCAACGCCTTCTGTTTAAAAGACGACGGAGCAATTACTCTAAACTTTATTTCCTGCTCTCTTGCCTTTCCAATATTGCAAATCTCCTCCGTTTTAAAATTAAGTTGTAAATGAGATTTGAGTTCCACATCACTTACTTTGTTCTGTCTCCAAGAGAAAGAGTTGAATAACCAGTTCAAAGAAAACGTACACGTAACTGAAATTCAAAGGGGGTTCGAGGGGTTTTCTTTCTCCTAATCTTGCTTACTGGGCTCCCCATCTGATTAACCTTCCCTGGGCACCGCTGCGATGGTGTGAGTCTCTGATCTAACACGCTTAGTCACTTTCCCCTTGTTTGTAGGACGAAGTCCAAGATCAGCAGAACCGCCATCATCATAGAAATGATAGAAAATAGTTAGCAGTGCTAACTGTGGGCCAGGCATTTCACATATCTTCACTTTTAAGAAAATTCTCTCAACCACACTTTGAAGTTGATATTCTTGTACCCACTTTACTGATCAGGAAGCTGAGGCACAGATAGGTTAAGCAACTCACTCAAGCTTTTACAGCTGGTAAATGATGAACCAGGATTCCAACCCAAGCTGTCTGCTTCCCGAGCTCTTTGCTCTTAATTACTGAACTTGACTCATGTATAACCTCTGTGCTGGAAAGGAGGGCCTGAAAGAGCTTCTGACCAAACTTTGTGATGCTTAAACCTCCTGCAAGGCCGCGTGACTGGGGGTTGTCCAGCCGGCAATGAGACACTGCTGGTGATGGAGACCTTTCCCTTTGAGGGCAACAGTCATTCATTCATTCAACAAACACATCGAGGTCCCACCTGAGTGCCAGACCCTCTGCTTGGTGCGGGGCCATAAAGACGAATATGTCACGGTTCCTTCTGCTGAAGAACTTGGAGTCCGGAGCCAACCTGTAGGGTCCCTGAACAGCTCTGGTTGCTAGAAAACTCTGCCTTTACTGAACTGGAAAAATCTCCCTATAACTAAAGGGATTGTATAAGTACTGGCCAGACGGGGCCACTGTTAAGAGTGAACAGAAGCTCTTGTAATAATTCTGTCAGAGTGACAAGCACAAGCTGGGCCTGTCCCCTGCAAGCAGGGAGGCACATCCCCACCCTACGACCTGTGTCCTGGGTGCTTGTCTGGCCCTCGAGTCAGCCCGCGCTCTGCTCCACACATCAGCCCTCCTGACCTTCGAAGACCCGTGTCGGGCTGGCTCTGAGCCTTCTGTCCTCCAGCACACGCCCAGTTCCGTACAGGCATCCTCGCCTCTTCGGTTTGCAGCCCTGCCCCAACAGTCTTGCTCTCCTCAGAGCAGGTCTGACATCCTTGGTTCGGCTTTCCCGTCCTGCCCTGATCTGACCCCAGTTCAGTCGAGAGGGGAGGAGCCCAAGTCTGGAGTGGAGGGGGAAAGAAAAAAAGAAGGCTGAATGTTTACCAGACGCGCTTTGAAAGCCTGAGATTCTGACAAAAAGTGGAGAATGGAGACGAGAGCAGTGTCGGGGGCTCTGTGATTGACTAGGGGGTGGGGCTGAGAAATTCAAGACAAAACAGTTTGTGGGGAGAGTTAAGAAAAATGTGTTTCACCAGTATTTCTCAGGCTTAAAAGACTTTGGATGCACATATTTGTTTTTTAGGTAAGCTCTTCTTTCAACCAGCCATCCTGGAGACCATTCATCTCTGTTTATCACTCAGTCAATCAACAAACATTTATTTTTGTGACAATAAGCATCCTCATCAGAGGATGAGTAGAAGTTTTCCTGGCAGAGAAGAGAAGTGAGTGGCATTCCAGGTAGAGGGAACAGTATGTGCAAGAGACAAGAAGCAAGAGACGTGTAGGAACATTGTGTGTTCCAGTGGCTCCGTGTGGCTGGTTGTGGTAGGAGGACAGGAGATGGGCGGGACTGAGAAGTGGACAGGATGCCATTGGAAGCACTTGGATCTGCACTGGGAGAGACCTGAGTATTCATGGCCCACTTTGAAAGACTGAACACTGGTAGGTGGATTCAGATGTCCCTGCCATTAATTAAAGTGAGCCCCAGCATGAGGAGCAAATGAGAAAACACTTTTAATTGAGAGACATGTTTTTTCAAATGTTGCTCAGCTGCCAGATGACTGTGCTCTGGCAGGAACGGCAAGTGATACTTAGCTTTCTTCAAGCTCCATTAATCTGCCCATTTCTTTCTGCTTCAAATTCCACTTCAAACACGCAGTTGCTCCTCAAACTCGTAATGAAATAAATGATTTATAATCCTGTTGGGAGCCAGCAAGCATCCTGTCAAGTGGCTCCGGTGGGTTGGGTGGAGCCAGCTGACCTTCCATGGCATGTCAGAGAAAGGCAGTGGCTCTTCTTTCCTCCTCACACGCACACACACGCAGGGCGCATGCACACGCATGAACACACACCTGCCTGTGCAGCCCTTGCCCGTGGCTCTGACCATGTGGGGGCACCTAGAAGTACCCAGTGACCCTACACAAGGGACAGCGCCCCGACATCTTCTGTGGATGAGCCTGAGCCTCTCCCCCAAACATCTTTTCTGAGCTGATGACACTAAAGCCACTATTTTCTGAGCATTTACTGTGTGCCTGGTACCATGTCAAGTACTTTATATGCGTCATATCTAAGTTCATGATATTATGCAAGGCAAGAATGTATTATCTCCCTTTTTAGCGAGGAGCAAACTGAGGTACAGGGATATTCAGTGACAGGTGCCAGTTCACACTGAGCCAACAAGTGGTAGAACAGGATTTCGAACCCGTGACCGTGTGGACCTTTCACTCTACCACAGGGCCTATCGGGCAGGCGCCACCAGTTCATCCCCTCTGGTCCAGACTTGGGGTGAAGAAGCTGAGTCACTCCCATCGCCTGTGGAAAAGGCTTTGGGGGTCTGGATTGGCTGTAGAATTGGCTAATCCATTTGTTCACCAGCCGTTGTTGACGGCATGCTGGAGTGCTGGGTTCAGAGCTGGGATGCGCGGGGGGAGGATGTGGCCGCGGCTCTTGGGAGCTTAGTCCGGAGACGGGGATTTATGGAGACGACCCCACGATACCGTGAGCTAAGTGCTGGCCTCCAGCAGGTGGGAGGGGCTGTGGGGCTCCGAGTGCAGGCCTTGCTTGGGTCAGAGGGGCTTCCCAGAAGGGATGGCCTGGAGCAGGGTTGAGTGCTCCAGCAGACGGAACAGTTGTGCAGAGGCACAGAGCTCCCACAGAGCAGGAGCGCTGGGGAGGGTGGCCCTATGGCTTATTTTTCTCCCCAACTTTTATTTTGATAAATTTCATGCTACATAAAAGTTGAAAGAATAGTACGATGAACACTTTTATATCCTTTACCTAAATTTGTCAATCATTAACGACTTGCCGTATTTGTTTCTATTTCTCAGTCTCTTTCCCTCTCTCTCTATGTATATAGATGATGTGTGTGCATGGTTTTTGCATATATACCTTTTTTTTTCTAAACTATTTGAAGACAACATTTTGCTCCTAAAACCTTATCATCTATTTATAAAATAGCAATAGCTTTATTTCAGCATTGTTCAAATGATTACTAGAATGCAGTGTGTGCAGAAAGCCTCCCACGATGCTTAAATAGAGCAGGTCCTCAGTGAAAGTTAGCTCCTTCACCGCTTCCTGGAAGGTAAAGGGCCTCATTTAGATGGAGAAGGAAGATGCTCCTGTGGGTGCTGGCAGGTGGGAATATGAGGTCCCTGGAGAAGGAGAGAGAAGGAAGAATCCAAGATAAGAGCTTCCTGGTCATCTGACTTGAGATTCCAGGGGTCTGAGATGTGTTCTCAGCTCTGTAGCCACGTTCTGGCAATTCCACCTTGACATGCCTTCTGAACCCATGCTCTCCTCCTGTCACCAGCTCAGGCCTCATCTTGTCTCGTCTGGCATTTTTAATAGCTGCGTCCATTTCTGGTTCATCTCTGGGCCCCTCCACTTAGCTCCTCTGCTGACACATGAGCATCAAACCTGTTCACAGAACCAATAGCTGAAAGGAGGAATGAACGAATGAGTGGTCTCCTCCCTAGGGTACCTGTCCCCATCTCCCCAGTGTGACCACCCTCCACATCTCATCAGACAGGCTCAGCCATCAGAGGGGTAGGAGGCTGCGTGGCCACCCCGGATGGGTGGAGCCCAGATGAACAAAGTCGGAGGGAGGCAGAAAGGAAAGGAGAGGGGCGGGGGAGGAAACCCTGCTCCCTCCCGTTCTGCACGGTCTCCTGCTGCAGCTCAGAGCACACACCTGGCTAGATCCAGAGTGCCCCTGGGAGCCCGCAACCCACCTCCACTTCCCATCAAACAGGATCAAGTGAGAAGCATCGCGAAGAACCCGGCACAGGCTGCACACACAGCGGGACTGATAAAGAGTGATCCCCTCCCTGTGGGTTGGTGCAGCAGCTGCATGTCCCCATCCAAGGGTCAAACTCACCCTCAGTACCACGGGGCGGACAGAGCTTGGGAGAGACTCTTCCTCTCATTACCCATGTGACTTTGGGGGAGTGGCGTAACTTTTCTAAACCTCCTTCTTCTCTCCTGTGAAATGGGGTTTCTTTCACAATCCCACAGGGTTGTGAGCCTCCAGGGAGATTGGCGAAATGAATTACTTTGTGTGGAGTCCAGCTTGTTGGTCGTACTCGATAAGTGGTAGATATGATTGGTTATGTTTGTCTTGACTTTGAGGTCTTATTTTTCTGAAATGCTAGTAGAGGTTGGAGTGTAGGAAATCAAGGGGTTTGCTTCCTGAATCCGTGAAGACAATGCCCCTGGGACGAGAAAGACACTGTTAAGCATTAGCTTCTTTGAAGAGTGGAGAACATTCCAGCCTAGTATGAGAATGCCTACCTTTAATCCTTCAGCTTTGGGGGAAGTTGCAGGGGAAGTGGAGGATCCAGTGGGGTGATTCTGTGCCAACCCCTCAAAATTCCAGGCAGCCCTTGATCCCTTGCTCTGTGGGCTGCAGACATCCCTCTGATGGCAGGAAGGGCGGAAGGCAATGGGACAGCGTGTGTGTGTGCGTGTGTGCCTGCATACGTGCGTGCATACACTATAGAGCCTTCTTTGCCCTTGCCTCTCCCCACTGCCCCCTCCAGTGCAGCAGGCCTTTCAACCTTCGGATTGGCTAAGTGGAAACAAGAAGTACAGGGAGTTCTTGCACTTCCTGCTGCAAAGAGCATCTTTTCAAACCTTCCTTCGTGCTCATTATGCTGGAGAAATGAGGGATTGCTTGTGATTTCTCTTGGACAAGCACAGGCCCAAGATGTCCAAGGAAAACGCAGAGAGATCCTTGGAAACGGATGCTTTGGAGTGGTGGGACTGGACTGAGGTCACGAGGTCTTTAGGAAAGGCATGGACAGCCCCCCAAACACTCAACTAGTGGCGTTAGACAGGTTCCCTCCATGCCTGAGGCTTGGAGAGCATACTCATACCAAGACTGTTAAAGCTTTCTATTGAGCCCCCAGCTTGGGTTTGCTGTGGATCAGCACTTCCTTCTCAAAATCTCATTTAATTTACACACCGTTTGTAGAGTAGGCATTGTCACTCCTATCACATAGAGTGAGGGAAGTGAGGCTCAGAGAGGGCAAGTGACTTGCCCAAGGTCTTACAGCTATTAAGTAATGAAGCTGCTGTTCCAGCCCGTTGGTCTGACTCCTGAGTCTCTGCCCATTCTAGTGTCTTCAGGTAGATACGCATTCTCTCACTCAGCTTGGGATACAATTTCTGTCCGGGGGAAATGGACATGAGCTGACTTTGGCTTGATTAGAGGTTTACACTTCATTCTGAAGTTGATCTTTACATGATAGTAACTGGAGAGGGTTCTAAAGGGCACAAGAAAAAGAAACAAAAGTTTCCTCCAGGAGTTTCTCTAAAATCCTTTATATGTCAAACACATAACACATATCATATTCCCACGAAAATCCCTGAGCAGTCAAGAAGATAGAGCGGAAAGGGCGTTGGGCTGAGAGTCAGGACACCATCCGGGCTCGTCTCTAACTGGCCATTGGAACTTGAACCTATCCTTTTCCCTCCCTAAGCTTCAGTTTCCTGTTCTGTAAAATGGAGGTGATAAATCCTCACTAGTCTATTTGGAGAGAGTGTCGAGAGAGTCAAAACAGTCAATGAAGTCCAAAGCAGTTATAAGCTCAGAAACGCTGTGCATGTGGGAGGAATTATTCGTGGACATCATGGCTGTGTGTTGGGGACTCCCTTTAGTAGGTACACAGCTACAACTTAATCTAGAATAGTGTCATCAACTTTTGAGATGCTCCCATGTTTCACTTAGGGAGGTGGGGGGCATCTGAGTTTTGGCTGAGACCTTACCCAGCGCCTGGTGCTCCTGACCTCCAGTAGCCTCTTTGAGTGTGACCTCCCCTGAAACGTAAGCTCCGGGGGGCTGACAATACTTTGTCCACTGCTGCAGCCACAGCACCGAAAACCAGGCTAAGCACGTAGCAAACAATAAATATTTATGGAATGAATCTTTCAAATTATTAGCCATAATTCTTAGGCTAGGGGACATGAGGGCATGGAGCATTTTTCTTATCTGTATCCACAGCACCAGTTATAACATGGCTCAAACCCTATCGACTGATTGAAGGGCTAGGTGAATCATTATTACACCCTATTATATCCCATTAATTAGATTAATACTAATCTAAAAGTTCACAATATAATCATATTTCATTTCACACCAATCGCATTCCCTTTAAGTGATGTGAATCGAACATGCATCAGTCAACTTTGTTAGATTATACTGTAGTAACAAACAGTGCCAAAATTTCGGTTGAAGATGAAACAAATATTTATTTTTTGCAGGTCCTCATGTCACTGAGGCTCTGATCCAGTACTTTCTCATTCTGGGACTCAGGGAATAGCCCCTTCTCTTGATCTTGTGGTAGAGAGAAAAAGGCAATGAATCCAGGCAACGGCTCTGGCAGCCTCTGTTGGATGTGGGAAAATCTCTTCTGCTCGCGTTCCACTGGCCAAGGCAAGTCACATGACCACAGCTGATGTCTTTCAGGGGTGGAGGGGTGGGTATATAATACTCATGTAGCAGGTCCTGCAAATAACATGGAGGTGGGTGGGGGTGCACAGTCTTCAAAAAAGGCAGGGGGAGTACAGTCGACCACACTGGCTTTGGAAACACTTTGCCCTGTTTGGAGGGCCCTCTCTCTTTTGATCCTAGAATCCCAGAATGCCTGGCTGGAAAAGATTTTAGGATGAAGTCACCATTATGACAAATCAGAAACCAGAAATCCAGAAGATAGAAAGGACTTCATCATGGATTCCATGCATGTCATTTTCCCCCTGACTGCGTCATGTTTAAACAAGAACTAAAGAAGTAAATCTTGCCTGACAAATTGTATGGAACAGAGCGAGAAGGCCCCCTCTTCACCAGGGTTGCCCAAACCGTCCCCTCCCCAGCATAACCTTCTCTTTGCTGCCCTGAGGGTACACGTAGTTGGAAGCACACAAGGAGAGCAGACTCAGAGACCAGGAAATCCACAGTGACAGCACAAGGGGGCACAATGTCACTAAGTCTGGAAGCACAGGAGGGGCTGGCCCCAGCTGAGGCTTGGGGGTGCAAGAAGACTTTGGGAAAAAGATAGTCTTGAAGGAATAGCTAAGGTCTAGTTATGCAACAGACTGTGGTACATCCGAGGAGTGGCGGGGAGTCCAAGAGGGACCAGGAATGCGGTGAAAAGAGTCAGGGTCCACTGCTGGGCTGGGGAAGCGGGCTGACCTCAGACAATGAAGGGCCTCAAGCACCATGCCAACGGCTTGGACTGGGTGATAAGAGCCATTGAGGGGTCAGATTTTCCTACTAGAAACATCATTCTGGCACCCTTGCTGGGGAGGATGTGGTGGAGGCGTTGAGGGGGGGCTGGAGACTGCCCTGGCCAGGGTCACAGCTCTCCCAGGAGATCACAGGGTGCACTCAGACTCTGGTTACATCTTCACAAAACCCTTTGTGCCGGGCAGTCAGCCCTACTTTGCAGATGAGGAAACTGAGACTCAAAGGCATGAAGTGACGTGCCCTAGGGCACACACGGTAGGCAGAGGATCATGCTGAAGTGCTCCCCTGGTCTGCTTGACTTCACTTCCCCCTTTTTTCTAGACTACTGGCTGCCTCTTTGGACAGGGTACTAGTCAGTTCAGGCTGCCATCATGCCTAACACAGACTGGGGGCCTAAATTCACAAGAATTTGTATCTCACACTCCAGAGGCTGGAAGTCCAAGTTCCAGGTGCAGCAGGGCTGGTGTCTGGCGAGGCCTCCCTTCCTGGCTTGTAGACGGCCGCCTTCTCGCTGTGTCCTCACATGGCCTTCTCTCTGTGTGCATTCCTGGTTTCTCTCCCTCTTCTTACACTTCTTACAGTGAAGTTGGATGAGGGTCCCATCTTGTTGACCTCATGTTAACTTGCTCACCTCTTTAAAGGACCTGTCCCCAAATACAGTCACACTGGGGGTTGGGGCTTCAACACGTAAATCTAGGGAAACCCAATTCAGTCTGTGACAAACAGGTAGGTAATGGAGACCAGCGTTCATACTCCCAAAGGTGATTGTCCTCAAGTAATGCACTCTCTCTCCCCCCCAGCCTGGGAGCTGCCGTGTGTACCGTGCTGTTTCACCTGTGATGGACTCTGGTACATAGAAATGCCCCCAAAATGTTTGCTGAGTGAAGAGATGCCTGGCTCAGGCTGCACAGAGGTCCCTTCCATGATTCCAGCATATTTGGCAAGGTGGCTGGTCAGGGTGGGGCTTTGCTTTTAAAGGGGGCAGTTTTTGCTTGTCTATTTTTTAATTAGATTTTAAATTTTGAGATGATTATTGACTTATACCATTTTGTCCTGGGTTCAAATTCCCGTTCCACTGCCTGCAAGCTGGGAGATCCTGGGTGAGCTGCTTGAGCTGTGTGTGCTTCTGATTTATCCCCTGGAAAATGGGGATGTTACTGGCATCTGTGGCGTCTGGTCATCCTAGCAGAGTCCTGTCACATGCTAGGTGGCATTGTTATTCTCTCTAGGAGTCCCTGAGCATTTTTGTTAGCCTTGTCTCTTTCCACCCCATCCCCCTGTAATGCAAAGTCCCCACAGAGGGTAGCAGAGGGCAGTGGAGGGCACGTGGGGCTTGGACTGAGCAAGTCTGAGTGTGAGCCCAGATCCCACCCTTTATCAGCTGGTGACCTTGGCCTCTCTGCACTTCCATCAAACCCTTCCTTGAAGGGTTGCCGTGAGAAAGAGATGAGGCAATGTGTGTGCTGTGCCTCGAAGTTCTGAGAGTTGTACCAATGAGAGAAGTCGTTGGCCTCTGCCTCCTTCCTGGAGCCGACTTTCCCACCACCCTTCTCACCTTCAGCCCCGCTCCTGGCTGGTTAATTCCATAATTAGTTGAGCTAAGGTGTTAATGACTGACCATGGCTTCTGCATTTTATTAAGGGGCTTTCCTGTCTTACTCCAAGAGGAGGGCTAAGCTGCCATTTTTGCCACCAGAGTCAACTAAAGGAGAGTTACGTATGTGCATAGGTGAGGGCAGGAACCCCGGAAACCTTATTGTGTGGGTGAGCTACCTACTGCACCCATGCCAGGGCCTCTGCTAGTCCACAACATACACTGTGCAAACTAGAAGCCACAGCCAGGCTTACAACTTACACACTCTGCAGGGGCCCTTGTTCAGTGCACAACCTGTTCAGCTGTTCAAGGCAGATCTGCAGCCTGGTGACCTGCATCTCCCTGCCCCTCACTGCTCCTCCACCCTCCGACGGAGGACTGGAGCCTGACAGTGTCTGGTGCCAGAATGACTGCTTCTTTCCAGGCCCAGCCAGTCACTGCACTGGAGACTAGCAACTTCAGAACCCCACTGAAACTCACTCCTAATCTGTCAGTTCCAACAACACTTCCTATAGCCTCAGGACTTTCTGGAGCTCAGTTGTCTCGTAAATGAAGGGCAGGCTTTGTCCCTTTCTGGGCTTATTTCCCTGAGCACGCTGATCCCACCTTCCCAGCAACTTCCATCGTGGTTGTGATGTGAATGGGCCTCCTCATTCTTCTCCCTTCCCATGGGGTTGGGGAGCACCACCTTGCACAGGGGTGGCAGTGGTGTCCAACGGATCAAGCAGGTGACCCTGGGCACTTCTGGGAGGCCCTTAGAGAATGAGTCTCCCCATTCTGTTTGCCTTTCTCAAAGGGCTGTAAGGAGGAGACAGAGAAATGACTAGATGTGTGAATGCTTTATTATTTTATAATTCTTAAAGCCCAGTGCAAAAATTAGTATCGTTATTTGTTATACAGTCCAGTCACTTAGGCTTTTTCCCTTTAGGAGAACTACTGAAATAATAACACAAATGATTAACAAAATTTCCAAATATGTATAAACTACAGGTGCAACTGCCAGCATATTCCTCCCTACTGCGTGCTACGGAAGGCTGGGATGAGCCTGCGTCCCAGGAGACCGCAACACCCTTTTTTATAGCTCTTTAGGAACCAAAGACTTGTGTTCTTCTGGACATTTCTGGTCCTGTGAGGCCACGGGGCTTGTCTACAAGGCCTGGGAAGACTCCTTCCGACCTTCTGCCATCAGAATTGATATCAATTCTAGAAGAAAAAACAGACCCATTTTTCATCAAGAATAATAATTTTGTAGGATAGTTTCCCTTTGCAAACAGTATTATTAATAACGTTTTCAGCTAGCTATGATCTTTATCTTGGCGGCACTCAGGAAAAAATCAGTCGGTCACATGTTTACCATCTCCGCTGGCCGGTCCTCTCCCTGAGACTTGAATTAAATTTGAGTGATGTTCGCTGTATGCCAGGCCTCTGCTAGGCTCGGAGGAAGATATGGAAATAAATAATGACAGTTCCTGCCTGTGGGGAGTTCGCTGTCTAGTAAGGAACACAGGATGTATCCGGAAATGGTTATAACAGAATTAAAAAGCACTTCGGGAGCATGGCTGGGATAATGGGGGAGGCGTGGGTGGTTGATTATTTTTAATTAGAAGGTTTGGAAAACTCTTCCTAGGGGAAGAAGCATTTGAGATGGGCCTCGGAGGATGCTAAGATTTCAATAGGTGGATGGGGCCAGGTGGGTGTGCAGAACATTCAAGAGAAGGAAGGTATTTACAAGGCGTCAACTGGGAAAGGCCAGCGCATATTTGGTGAATGGTAAGCCTTCCAGGTGGGCTGGTGGGTAGGGTCTTTGAGGGGCTACAGAGGAGCATGGAACTGGAAACACACACCAGTTCCAGGCCATGGAACGTCTTATGAGTGTGGAATTAATCCACTCACTCATGCTTCTCTCGTGTACCAGGTTCTGTCCATGTGTTACGGATTTCAAAGCGAAATAATTTGCAATCCTGTCCTCAAAGATCCTACGGTTTAGTTGTGGGAGATAAAAAACGGAAGAATTTTAAGAATATAACAGGATAAATCCTATGATAGAGATAAGGTCAGAGGAGGAAGCAACTATTCTGATCTGAGAGAGAGTTAGGGAAAGCTGCAAAGGAAGAAAAGGCCACCTTTGCATTGAGTCGCGAAGCAGAGGAGTTCAACTTAATTTAGCTTGAATTTCTGTTAATCCAGTGTTCTCAGCTGAGGGCGATTTTGCCTCCCAGGGGACATTTGGCAATGTCAGGAGACATTTACGGTTGTCACGCCTTTGGAGGTGGTGGTGCTACGGCATCTAGTGGGTAGAGGTCAGTGATGCTGCTAAACATCCTGTAGTGCACAGGACAGCTTCATATCAGAGAATTATCTCGCCCCGAATACCAACGGCACTGAGGTTAAGAAACCTTGTGTTGCTGTTTGAGTCAAACTACCGCAGACTGGGAACCAGGAGACCACTAAGTGGCTGACAATTTCCTGCGGCTTTGGGCAGGTCCCAGGTGTATCTGGGTGCACCTTGTGCTATGAACTGAATGTCTGTGCTCCCCTAAATTCATGTGTTGAAGCCGTAACCCCCAGTGATGCCATTTGGAGGTGGGGCCTTTGAGAGGTAATTAGGGTTAGATCACGTCTGAGGATGAGCCCTCGTGCAGGGATTAATGCCCTTATAAAAAGAGAAAGAGACATGAGACCTTTCTCCACCATATGAAGGTACAGCAAGAAGGCACCCTCTGCAAAACAGGAGGACGCCTCTCACCAGGAACCGAATCTGCGGTCACTTCCCAGGCTTCCTAAGTGTCAGGAATGCATTTCTGTTGGTTAAGGCACCCTGTTTACTGTATTCTACCACAGCAGCCCAAACTCACCAGGACATCTGGGTCTCCTCTATCTCGTCTCGAGTCTATGAGGCTGGAGGCTCTTTCACGCCTGTGTCATCTCTCTCTAGTATCACGAGGGGCTGTTCAACAAATGTTCAGCTCATCTGTCTTCTGGCAGAGCCTGTTTTTCATCTGTCTGCAGAGTTCTGGCTCATGTATTTATACGGTTTTATAAACCACTCTGGTTAAGTTGTTTTGTTTGTTGTTTATCTATAATGGATTATTTATATTGCTGGATTCGTATAAGATCCAGGAAAAAAGTAACAATATTATGCAATGTTAGGATCCCTCATTCTGACCCCACTCAGGCCAGTTAACTTCACACTGTTACTCAGAGAAGCCACTTTCTTAGTCGGAGAGAACCTTCCTCTTGGCTGAGACTCTGATAGCCTCCCATTGCCCACTGGCTAAAGCCCCGCCCCCTGGAGCTCAGTTTCCCAGCCCTCCGCTATCTAACTCGTGACCACTCCACATCACCCCTGCCTCCTTCCCTCCCACCGCACCACAAACCCATCCCTGTTCCCCAAACGAGCACCTCTGGAGAGCAGAGACTGTGCCGAATTGATCCCAAGGCCCAGCTCAGGCAAGACCCAGTGAGTACAATGACAGACAAATGAAGGCACATGGTTAAAGAAGCTCTTGGAATGCATGAGAACACCCACATATCAAGGATGCTGGGGATAGGAAGACAATGGCATCCATGAACAGAAACAGAGGAAAACATTTACTTGGAGAGGAAAAGAATCCGTCTGTGTTAGCAAACTTGAGGCCCAAATTTACAACATCAACTACAGAGATGGGACTCAACCTCTGAGGATGTCCCATGGTTACTTCTCTGTGATCTTTTTGGCTCTCCACTGTGGTTGTAAGATGGCTGTTACAGCATCAAGCTTCATACCCACACAGCTGCGCTGAAGAGCAGGAGGGGATGTATCAGTTAGCTCTTGTCACGATAACACTGTGTAAAAAACCACACCCAAACACGCCCAAATGACTTGCAACAACAAGTGTTTATTTTTCTTTCTTAGGGGTGTGTGGGTTGGCCGGGGCAGTTCTGTTTCAGGCCCAGGCTAGCCTGGGCTTGGCTCTGAGGCTTCAGGTCAGGTTCAGGTCTGTCCCACAAGTGCCCTAATTTTCTTGTACCCACCAGCTACACTGGTATGTTCATCTCATGGCAGATCATAGGAGTGCAAGAGGTAAGTCAGACTCGGTAAGAACATTTAAGGTCTCTGCACTATGTTTGTTTACATTTCATTGGCCGACACAAGGAGGCATCTGGGCAAGTCTGGAGCAGTGGGGCTGGCGAGGGTACCCTGACCAAGAGGAAGGGAGCAGGAGAGTAGACGCTTGCTGAACTACCCCCTCATTTATCACAGGGGACAGATGTCTTCCTCCTTTTCTTTAAATCAGGGGAGAAACTGCCCCAGAGCCCCAGGTGATCCCCTTATGCCACATGGGCCAGAACTGTCTCATGCCCAGCCCAAAATAATCCCTGGCAAAGAGGAATGGGATCAGCATAATTGAACTTGAGAATTGTGATTCAGCCCCTGGATGAGGACCTTCTTTCCCTGAGCCCTGAATGGAGTTGGGCTCCTGGCAGCATGGTATTGGGTGTAATGATTATTGAATAGGCAGCCAACAATGTCTGGGCCGGCCACTGACTGATCACAGCTGAGTCACTCACCCTCTCTGGGCCTGGGGCAGGACTAGTCTGCAGGTCTCGCTGTTTGTTGGGTGTGTGCCAGCACAAGTCTGTAAGGTATGACTTGCTGAAATAATTTTACCTGTTGATGGGCCATCGTGCCAGCCAGCCAAGAGCACTCTTGCTTTAGACACACTGCCTAAGGCAACTCCCGTGATCTCCTTCCCGGAGAGTGTCTCGTATAAAGAACTGAACCTGCGTGTGTGTTTGTCGTTGCACACCCGTGGAGCAGAAGGCTGCCCCTCACAGGATGCTGGCCCCGTGGCTCTCAGCACAGGCACCACGTCAGAGCGGCTTCACTTTCCCCTCCTTGACCAGGGACTTCCATGCTAACAGATCTGGCAGATCTGGCAGCTTCCCTGAGTTGGCAGGAAACTGGAAGATGGAAAGGCCTTGGATTATTGCACCCTGAACCTGCCTCTTTGGGCTTCAGATCACTCACTTAGAAACATTCCGGGGCATGATAGGTACCTTGGCACACTTTTCTTTGCAGGAAAGTAGATGAGAAGCAACACATCTGGATAACTGTGAGTCTGCATTCAGCCTCCTGGAACAGCTCAGACTTTCTCTGGGCATCTCTTTATGTTCTGCCCTGAGAGTCCTCTGGGATCCCCCTTGAAGGCCTGAGCAGAGCTGCAGCGGGAGGCAGGAGCGCTGGGCTGTCATCCTAGCAAGGCCTCTGCCTTGTTGTGGGGCCTGCAGTCTTTCTAATTTGGGGAGTCTTCTTCTTAAAAAAGAGTATAAATTATAAATGTCTAGTTTAGTAACAAGGCTGTGAGGATTAATTTTATCGGTCAACTTGGCTGGGCCATGGTGCCCAGCTATTTGCTCACACAGTCTTCTGGATGTTTCTGTGAAGGTGTTTTTTTTGGGTGAGATTAACATTTAAATCAGTGGACTTTGAATAAAGCCAATTGCCTTCTATAATATGAATAGGCCTCATTCAATCAGTTGAAGGCATTAATAGAAAAAAGACTGACTGAGGCCAGCCCGGTGGCACAATGGTTGTTTGCACGTTCTACTTCAGCGACCTGGGGTTCGCCAGTTCAGATCCTGAGTGCAGACATGGTACTGCTTAGCAAGCTATGCTAAGCTTAGCTGGGATGGCATCCCACATATAAACTAGAGGAAGATGAGCATGGATGTTAGCTCAGGGCCAGTCTTCCTCAGTGAAAAAGAGGAGGATTGGCGGCAGATGTTAGCTCAGGGCTAATCTTCCTCAAAAAGAAAAAAAAAAGAAAAAAGACTGACCTTCCTAGAGGAAGAAAGAACTCTTCTCGCAGGCAGATAGCCTTCAGACTTGAACTACAGCTCTTCTCTGGGTCTCCAGCCTGCTAGTCTACCCTGCAGGTTTGTACTTACCACGCCTCCACAATTGTGTGAGCCAATTTCTTAAAATAAATCTCTCCTTCTCTTTCTCTGTGTGTATACAGCATACACATACTGTAGGTTCTATTTCTCTGGATAACCCTCACTAATACAAGGGCCTTGGAAAAGTCCCTTGCAAGTGACATTTCCCGATGCCTAAGGTTCATTAGCTTCACTGTAAACTCCTCTTGTGTGTCAGGCCCTCCCTTGCCCTGGCCCTCAGCTCTCCCTCTGTAAGACGATGAGGGGTTGACCCAGAGGATCGCTGGGCTCTTCCTAGCTCAGACTGTGGTCATGAGGCCCCCACACAGAGACTGGCTTCGCTGCCGTGACTCACACTTACAAGTCTTCCAGCACCTTCCTCAGATAATGAGACGTCAGGGTCTCGGGGCTGGTCTCAGGCCCCTGTCCCATGCCACACAGCCCATGCAACATGGGGCCATGAGGCAGCAAGAGGCAGAGCAGAGGGTCACATTCTCAAACAAGGAGCTATCAAATGGGCTGAGGAACCCAAGGCGGCCACAGACCTCAGGCCCAGCCATGTCTTCTGTTTTTTCTTCTGAGTTCTTGTCACTTTGCTCCTTGCTGAGTGCCATCACCTGCAGTGTGGGGATCACAAGAAGAAGGAGGTGGTGGTTCCATGAACACCTCGGTCAAGGTCTGATTGCTGTCCGCCTGTTACTGCTATGAGAATATATCTTCCAAAGAGGCATTCTGTGGTGGACAGAGCCCTGGAATGGAGCGGGGGGAGCTGGGTGCTGCTGTCAGGGTGTTGCTAACCAGCCATGCCACCCTGGTCAGTCACTTCTCCTGGGGCCCTCAGCTGAGTGCTCTGGCTTTGCTGGGTGATCGGAGAGCTTTCCAGTTGGAATGTCCATGGACAGACTTTGCAGCCAGCTCTGCTGCCCCCATGTGCATGGTGACCTGGCCCTTCTAAGACTAGGGAGATGGGCAAGACCTTGGGCATTGAATGTGGAACTCTTCTTCTGTGAGGTGGATTCACCAAGAAGTCAACCACACTGGAAAACTAGCAAGCAAGCAGGAGAATGAATAGATTCACTAGTTTAAAGTTTTAGTAAACCGATACTTTTCCTGTGCTCTGGTGTGTGTGTGTATGTGTGCATGTGTGTGCGTACATGTGTGCACACTTGTGCATGTTTGTGTGTGTCTTGCGTGTGTATGTGCATGTTTGTGTCTGCGTGCATATTCACATGTGCCAGTAGGGTGGGGAGGAAATGACCTTTGCCTGGCTTGCTTGCCTTATGCAGGGACCCCCTCTACCCCTTTGGGTAACCCTCCAGCCAGCAGCCAGCTTACGGGATGCAGCAGAGGGTCACCAGGGCTTCATCATCAGAGGCAGAATTCCTCCGTCTGGCTGGAGAGGAGACAGTGCATGAAAAATGGTGGCAAGGGGTCAGGAGGCAAAGGCAAGTGAGAAAACACTTTCATCTATTATCCTGGGGTCAATGGGCTCCCATCAGGGAACCTGGAGGCCGCGATGAATGGCCCATCGCAGGAGGGGCAGCATTGTGTGGCTGTTGCCCTGTGGACCTGACAGGGCAGCTCGCGGGCCGGAGCCCCACATCACAATCCCCCATCTCGGGACAATAGCGCCTAAGAAAGTGGTGGGTGGCTCGCCTCCCAGGAGCCTGCTTCTTCTTATCAAAGGGCTTTCACGGGGAACGCCCTGGCTGGCTTGGGAAGGGGGGAGAGCTGTTTGTCCAATACCACGAAGGCATTTCAGACTCATTCCAAAGTCCCCGTCATGGCGATTAGGTTGGTCCGTATTGAATTTCATCCAGAACCAGTGTGGGTTTCTCAGCTGTTGCTGCTCCCCAGAAGCCACACATATTCTTTGAATTGAGTAATTTTTGTTTGACGAACAACACATTCCTGTTTAAAATAAAGCCCAAATCCTATGCTGCAAAGGAGACACACATTCCCTCAAAAGAAGATGCTCCGAGGGCCACATTTGTCCATTCAGCAACCGCAGGCATGTTGTCACAGGAGCCAACTGTTGGTTTGGGCAAAACCATGGTCTTGCATTTTTCCTGGTACTCTCTTGTCAATAACCTATGGCTGTGTGTTTGAAAATACCCCGCAAATTAATTGTGAGTCTGACATTGTGACTCTCTTTATTGAGTTAGGGCTGGTTTGCTTCTGTGTCCATAGAAATATGTCAACCAAATGGAGAGAACACAGTATCCCTGTAGGACCCCCATGCTCCCTGTGACCCTGAGCTTTGGGATCAGCCTGGGAAAGAAGTGGGCAGTGGGCAGAGATGTGATCTTGTGGCAATATCATCACATCTGGCATGGATCCTAGGATCTCATATCCCAAAATGAGCGTGCATGGCACTGAGGAGATCCCCAGCTTTCAGATCCAGAACTGGTACTTACGTGGAGATGCCCTTGGCTGCAATGGCTTTGCTGGTGGGCGAAAGTGATTGTGCACAAGTAGGATTTGATGTGAAACGGAATGCTGGTCCTTACAGCCCAAGGTGTTGCAAATGGCTCTCCTGCACATTTGGTTGGCTATTTACTCAGCAAGACTGTTGACACCCGGGCCCTCAAGTAGCTGGAGATGCAAGAAGAAGTAGGACTTGGTCCCTGCCCATGGTAGGGACAAATTAACATATAGATGAATGCAAACATCTGTGATTAGTGTTATGAAAGAGGTACATATAAGGTACACACTATACTTTAAGGAAGAATTATATTGAATTTGTTTCTAGAGCACAGCAAGGAGTCTACCATAGTGTACTGGGTTGAATACAGCCACTCCAAAAGTCACGCTCCCCCCAGAACTTCAGATGTGACTCTATTTGGAAATAGGGTCTTTGTAGGTGTAATTAGGTAAGATGAGGTCTGACTAGATTAGGGTGGCCCTGGATTGAATGACGGGTATCCTTATACGAAGGTCATGTGAAGACAAAGGCAGAGATTGGAATGATGCAGCTAAGGAATGGCAAGGATGGTCACGTACCACCAGAAGTTAGGAGACAGGCCTGGAACAGATTCTCCCCCAGAACCTCTGACAATGGCATCTTGATTTCAGACTTCTGGCCTCCTGAACTGTGAAAGAATACGTTTCTGTTATTTTGAGCTACCAAGTTTGGGATCTTTTGTTACGGCAACCCTAGGAAACTAGTACACATAGTATGTTGTCAATGGCATTTCATTGCAAGGGTTGAATGAAAGTTTCCACCATCACGTGGAGTGGGAGCTGTGTTGAGAGCTAACCATGCCCAGTGGCTGGCATATGACAGGAATGGAGGAGGGGCGTGGGATAGTTGGAAGGTGCGACTGGATAAATAGACAAGGCCAGATCATAAGGGTCTTGTGAGCCATACTAAGGAGTTTGAAATTTATCCTTTTCCTGTCTTCCTCACCCCTTCTCCATCAAATGTGATGTCTTGTCACATAGACATCACACGGAATAGCAATGGGCTGATGGATGTGGCAGGGAAAGACAAAAAGATGGAGCAGCCCGCTTCTCAATAATACAACATTTTACAGAAAACAAAACAAACACAGATGCCAGATCACAGTGGTATGATGTATACAGGCACAATTTAAAAAATAAAACAAAATGGTATATCTTAGAATTGTCTGTTTACCTATTTGATAAAATACAGAGAAAAAAAGCAAACAGTTTTCTCAGTTGCGAGGAATATCATGCCAAAGGATCCTGCAGAAATTTCTTCTCAGGTAATTTTTGTTCCCTGAGCTGCATCTTCCCTGGATCTTTCCAGTGTGGTTAAGTTATAAGGATTTGAAAACCATGAACTGAGAAGTTCCTTGAGCATTGGAAGATCGAGAAGTTCTCCATCAATGAATCAGTGAATTAATTAACGAATCTAGCATCCATCCATCCATCCATTCACCCAACCATCCATCCAACAATAATTCTTGACTTCTGTTCTGGTCCAGGCACTGCCCAAGTCCTCTAGGAAATGAAGAGAATTAAGACATTGCCTTCGCCCTTGAGAACCTAAGGGATTAGGTCATATACTCAGTGCCTTGTGTATGGCAAAAGGGAAAAATAGACCCTCTGAACAATTTATCTGTGGTTTCTGAACCTGTAGTTCCTGAGATCTAAATATTTTTTGAAAAAAGATTTCCACCAGATTCTTTTAAAAAAATTTTTTTTTAAATTGAGTTAATGATAGGTTACAATCTTGTGAAATTTCAGTTGACATTAATATTTGTCATTCGTGTTGTAGGTGCTCCCCTTCACCCTTTGTGCCCACCCCCCACCCCACCTTTCCCCTGGTATCCACTAAACTGTTCTTAGTCCATAATTTTAAATTCCTCATATGAGTGGAGTCATACACAGATTATCCTTCTCTAGCTGGCTTATTTCACGTAAGATATTTCCCTCAAGGTCCATCCATGTTACTGCAAATGGAATGACTTTGTTCTGCTTTGCAGCTGAGTAGTATTCCATTGTGTATATCTGTACCACATCTTCTTTATCCATTCGTCTGTTGATGGGCACTTAGGTTGCTTCCATGTCTTGGCTATTGTAAATAATGCTGCAGTGAACATTGGGGTGCATAGGACTTTTGGGATTGCTGACTTCAAGCTCTTTGGATAAATACCCAGTAGTGGGATGGCTGGATCGTATGGTAGTTCTATTTTTAATTTTTTGAGGAATCTCCATACTGTTTTCCATAGTGGCTGCACCAGTTTGCATTCCCACCAGCAGTGTATGAGGGTTCCTTTTTCTCCACAACCTCTCCAACATTTGTTACTATTAGTTTTAGATATTTTTGTCATTCTAATGGGTGTAAGTTGATATCTTAGTGTAGTTTTGATTTGCATTTCCCTGATGATCAGCGATGATGAGCATCTTTTCATGTGCCTATTGGCCATCCATATATCTTCTTTGGAGAAATGTCTGTTCATGTCTCCAGCCCATTTTGTGATTGGGTTGTTTGATTTTTTGTTGTTGAGTTGTGAGAGTTCTTTATATATTATGGATATTAAGCCTTTGTCAGATATATGACTTGCAAATATTTTTTCCCAGTTAGTGGGGTTTTTTTTTGTTTCAATCCTGTTTTCATTTGCCTTGAAGAAGCTCTTTACTCTGATGACGTCCCATTTGTTTATTCTTTCTATTGTTTCCCTTCTCTGAGAAGGCATGGTGTCCAAAAAGATCCTTTTGATACTGATGTCAAAGAGTGTACTGCCTATGTTTTCTTCCAGAAGCCGTATGGTTTCAGGTCTCCCCTTTAGGTCTTTGATCCATTTTGAGTTTATTTTGGTGAATGGTGAAAAAGAATGGTCAATTTTCATTCTTTTACATGTGGCTTTCCAGTTTTCCCAGCACCATTTGTTGAAAAGACTTTCTTTTCTCCATTGTATGCCCTCAGCTCCTTTGTCAAAGATAAGCTGTCCATAGATGTGTGGTTTTATTTCTGGGCTTTCAGTTCTGTTTCATTGATCTGTGCACCTGTTTTTGTACCAGTACCATGCTGTTTTGATTACTGTAGCTTTGTAGTATGTTTTGAAGTCAGGGATTGTGATGCCTCCCGTTTTGTTCTTTTTTCTCAGGATTGCTTTAGCAATTCGGGGTCTTTTGTTGCCCCATATGAACTTTAGGATTCTTTGTTCCAATTCTGTAAAGAATGTCATTGGGATTCTGATCAGGATGGCGTTGAATCTGTAGATTGCTTTAGGTAGAATGGACATTTTAACTATGTTTATTCTTCCAATCCATGTACATGGAATGTCTTTCCATCTCCTTATGTCGTCATCCAATTCTCTCAGAAAGGCCTTGTAATTTTCATTATATAGGTCCTTCACTTCCTTAGTTAAATTTACCCCAAGGTATTTTATTGTTTTTGTTGCGATTGTGAATGGTATTGTGTTCTTGAGTTCTTTTTCTGTTAGTTTGTTATTGGAGTATAGAAATGCTACTGATTTATGCAAATTGATTTTGTACCCTGCAACTTTGCTGTAGTTGTTGATTACTTCTAAGAGTTTTCCAATGGATTCTTTGGGGTTTTCTATATATAAGATCATGTCGTCTGCAAACAGCGAGAGTTTCACTTCCTCCCTCCCTATTTGGATTCCTTCTATTCCTTCTTCTTGCCTGATTACTCTGGCCAGGACCTCCAGTACTATGTTAAATAAGAGTGGTGATAGAGGGCATCCTTGTCTCGGTCCTGTTTTCAAGGGGGTGGCGTTCAGTTTTTGCCCATTGAGTATGATGTTGGCTATGGGTTTGTCATATATGGCCTTTATTATGTTGAGGTAGTTTCCTTCTATGCCCATTTTGTTCAGAGTTTTTATCATAAATGGCTGTTGGATCTTGTCAAATGCCTTCTCTGCATCTATTGAGATGATCATGTGGCTTTTATTCCTCAGTTTGTTGATGTGGTGTATCACGTTGATTGATTTGCGGATGTTGAACCATCCCTGTGTCCCTGGTATGACTCCCACCTGATCATGATGTATGATCCTTTTGAAGAATTGCTGAATTCTGGTTGCCAAAATTTTCTTTGGAATTTTTGCATCTATATCATCAGTGATATTGGCCTGTAGTTCTCTTTTTTCATGGTGTCCTTGTCAGGTTTTGGTATCAGCGTGATGTTGGCCTCATAGAATGTGTTAGGAAGTGTTCCATCTTCCCTAATTTTTTGGAATAGCTTGAAAAGGATAGGTATTATATCCTCACTGAAAGTTTGGTAGAATTCCCCAGGAAAGCCATCTGGTCCTGGGGTTTTATTCTTGGGATGTTTTTGATTGCTGTTTCAATCTCTTTCCTTGTGATTGGTCTGTTCAAATTGTCTGCCTCTTCTTGAGTGAGCTTTGGGAGATTGTAGGAGTCCAAGAATTTATCCATTTCCTCTAGGTTATCCATTCTGTTGGCATAGAGTTTTTCGTAGTATTCTCTTATAATCCGTTGTATTTCTGCAGAGTCTGTTGTTATTTCTCCTCGTTCATTTCTGATTTTGTTTATTTGAGCTTTCTCCCTTTTTTTCTTTGTAAGTCTGGCTAGTGGTTTGCCAATTTTATTTATCTTCTCAAAAAACCAGCTCTTTGTTTCATTGATCCTTTCTACTGCCTTTTTCATTTCAATAGTATTTATTTCTGCTCTGATTTTTATTATTTCTTTCCTTCTGCTGACTTTGGGCTTTATTTGTTCTTTTTTCTCTGGTTCAGTATGGTGTAGTTTATTTATTTATTTATTTATATTTTCAGGGATTTTGACTTTTTTTTTTTTTTTTAAAGATTTTATTTTTTCCTTTTTCTCCCCAAAGCCCCCCAGTACATAGTTGTGCATTCTTCGTTGTGGGTTCTTCCAGTTGTGGCATGTGGGACACTGCCTCAGCGTGGCCTGATGAGCAGTGCCATGTCCGCGCACAGGATTCGAACTAATGAAACACTGGGCCGCCTGCAGTGGAGCGCGCGAACTTAACCACTCGGCCACGGGGCCAGCCCCCAGTAGGGTGTAGTTTAAGATTGCTTAGTTGGGATTTTTCTTGTTTGTTAAGATGTGCCTGTATTGCGATGAGATTTCCTCTTAATATAGCTTTTGCTGTATCCCATATGAGTTGGTATGGCATGCAATCATTTTCATTAGTTTCTAGGTATTTTTTGATTTCTTCTTTAATTTCTTCAATGATCCATTGCTTGTTCAGTAGTGTGTTGTTTAGTCTCCACATCTTTGTGCCTTTCTCAGCTTTTTTCCTGTAATTAATTTCTAGCCTTATAGCACTATGATCAGAGAAGATGCTTGTTATTATTTCAATTGTTTTAAATTTGTAGAGGCTTGCCTTGTTTCCCAACATATGGTCTATCCTCGGGAATGTTCCATGTGCACTTGAGAAGAATGTGTATTCAGCTGTTTTAAGGTGAAGTGATCTATATATGTCTATTAAGTCCAATTGTTTTAGTTTTTCATTTAGCTCCACTATTTCCTTGTTGATTTTCTGTCTAGATGATCTGTCAGTTGATGTGAGTGGGGTGTTGAGATCCCCTACTATTATTGTGTTGTTTTTAACATCTTCCTTTAGGTCTGTTAATAGTTGCTTTATGAATCTTGGTGCTCCTGTGTTGGGTGCAGAGATATTTATAAGCGTTATTTCTTCTTAATGAAGTGTCCCTTTGATCATTATGTATTGTCCCTCTGTGTCTCTCTTTACCTGTCTTATTTTGAAATCCACTTGTTCTGATATAAGAATTGCAACACCTGCCTTTTTTCCCTTCCTATTGGCTTGAAGTATTGTCCTCCACCCCTTCACCCTGAGTCTGTGTTTGTCCTTGGGGCTGAGGTGTGTTTCTTGGAGGCAACAAATTGTTGGATCTTGTTCTTTAATCCATTTTGCCACTCTGTGTCTTTTTATTGGAGAGTTCAATCCGTTTACATTGAGAGTGATTATTGATGCATGTGGACTTAATGCTGTCAATCTGTTGCTCATTATCTTGTTTTCCTGTGTTTCTTTTCCTGTGTGCTTTAGCCTACCCATTTAATACTGCAATTTCTTATGCTGAGTTTCTTAGATTTTTCCTTATTTATGATTTGTGACTCTGTTCTCTAGTTTATTTTAGTGTCTGCCTTGAAGTTTGTATTTAGAATCTTGTGTATAATATAGTCTATTCTCTGGTGGTCTCTTACTTACTTGGCCAATACTGATTTAGACCCTTTGCTCTTCCCCTCCTAAATGATTATTTTCATTTCTTATTCCAACTCGTGTTATGAATTTGTAGTTAGAGTGATAAGATCGTCCTTGCTTTGGTAGTTTCCTTACCTTTACCCTAATGCTATAGTTGAATATTTGCTATCCTGTTCTGGTTCTATCCATCGGTCTCCCTAGTCTGTAGATTGTGACCCCTTTCTCCCTTTTTTCTTTTTTCAGGTATGAGAGCCTTCTTGAGGATTTCTTGTAGTGGAGGGCTTTTAGTTACAAATTCCCTTAGCTTTTGTTTGTCTGGAAAAGATTTACTTTCTCCCTCATATCTGAAGGAAATTCTTGCTGGATGGAGTATTCTTGGCTGAAGATTTTTATCTTTTAAAACTTTGAATATGTCACTCCATTCTTTCCTAGCTTGTAAGGTTTCTGTAGAGAAATCCGCTGACAGTCTGATAGGGGCTCCTTTATAGGTTATTCTCTTCTTTTTTCTTACTTCCCTGAGTATTCTTTCCTTATCTTTCCTTCTTGCCAATTTTACTACTATGTGCCTTGCAGTAGGTCTTTTTACATTGACAAATCTAGGAGATCTGAAAGCTTCCTCTACACACATTTCTCCATCAATCCCTAGATTTAGGAAGCTATCTTCAATAATTTCGTTAAGCACACTTTCTGCTCCATTTTCCTTTTCCACGTTCCCAGGAATTCCTGTGATCCTTATGTTCTTACTCCTCATTGAATCCACTATCTCTCGGAGATTTTCCTCGTTTTTTTAAAATTCTTAGTTCTCTTTCCTCCTCTGTCTGGAGCCATTCAGCCTGTCTATCTTCAATTATGTTAATTTGCTCTTCTATGGTGTCTACACGGGCATCCAGGGAATCCGTATTCTGTTTTATCTGGTCCATTGTGTTTTTCGTCTCTAGTAATTCTGTTTGATTCTTCTTTATGATTTCAATCTCTTTTGTGAAGTAACTCCAGAACTCATTGGCTTGTTTCTCTATCTTTCTCTCTACCTCATTGAGTTTTTTGATTATAGCTGCTCTGAACTCATTATCACTTAGTTTACCTAATTCCAAGTACTCAGGACTTAATTCTATGTTTTTACTGTTTTCCTTCTTGTCTGGGGCTTTTATAAATTGCTGGATGGTAGAGGAGCGGGTTTTTTGCATGGTGGTAGAATTCGGTTGCAGTTACAGCCTGTCACCACTAGATGGGGGTCGAGAGCCGCGTGTTCTGAGTTCTCCGCCTTTGGGCAAGATGGCTGCGCCCAGTGGCTTTGACGGGAGGGAGGGGCTGCTATTCTTGCGCACCGATCTGGATTCAGATCAGTTCTGTTCTCTGGTCTCCCGAGGCCCTGGGTTTATGGGGTCCCCGTGGATGGAAGATTTCCCCCCATCAGCGGGTCTCCACTGAATCAGCGGCAGGAGTCCTGGATGATCCACCGGTCGTGCACCCCCTCCCCCACTCCTTCCCAACCGGCGCAGCAGCGATGGCAGACTCCAGGGGAGGGAGCGATGTTCCCTCCTACTGTTCCAGCACCTCCGAGGTGGTAAGTAAGGTTTATGATCTCCGCCTTCTTGGTATTGTAGGTCTCTAACGTGTTGGCATTAGATTTATTCTCTGAAATTCCGTTTTTCCAATCCTTCGTTCTATTTTGGAGGGAAGAGAATCCCGGGTCAGCTCACCCCGCCATTTTGCTCCACCCCTTCTCCCTCCACCAGATTCTTTAGTGGCTTGTTCTTTCTGATGCAGAAAGCTGTCTTTTTTTGCCCTGTCCTTTGTAGAAAAGACAAACAGGCATGACCCTGAATACATGTGTGTGCCCCACACATTCTGAGACCTCTGCTGGGAATGCCTTTCCTTGGCTTGTCTGATCAATCCTTCCTTGCCCTTCAAGATGGATCAGGTTGTCAGTGACCCTCCTCTGTGATGCTTTACCTGACCCCAGGTAGAGGCAGGTGCTCTGTCTTCTGTGATCTCAGAGCACCCTCTGATTTCCACAGCCCACTCACACGGTATTGTCATAATGTTCCTATCGTCTCTCTTCTGGCTGCCCTGTAAAGTCCTTAAGCACAGGGACCTTATCTGATTCAGCAGGGCCATGGTGAACAGGAGAAGCCAGTTCACTGTGGAGTACAGGGACTGGTTAGTGTGGCCAGGAAAGACCTCCCATAGAAGATGGGAGCTGAGATCTGGAGTGTGGTAAGGGTGGGTTGGAGAGAAGAAGGAGGCGAAGGGAGTGTTCCAGCCAAGGGAAGTGTCCTGAACTAAGGCGTGGAAACAGGATGTGTGAAGTATGTCTTGATAGAGGATACGGCCATGGGAGATGAAATTTAAAAAGTGCACTAGGGCCCTACTGGGAAGAGTCTTAAAGTGCAGGCAGGAGAGTTTGGAATTCCTCCTATAAACAACAGGGGACACTGATGGATTTTGAGCAAGGCAGCCTGCTTTCATTCAAGTTCTTAAGATTACAGGGCCTAAGAAGTCCAGCTGGTGACCAGACCTTGTGGTCTAATGGCAGATGTGTCAGACACAGTAGTGTTCCACAATTCCATGTTCCTCCTGGTTATTTACCTCTAGGAGAAGCTGGTGCGTGTGTCCCCAAATGCTTCTTCCGAAGGATCTCTAACAGCCTCATTGGTCAAGATGTCACCAGACCTGGCTGCATCCTGCTCTGCAAATACTGTTTCCTGCCTCTTCCTTTGCCCTGGGACTCCTCCTTCTCTGGTCCTCAGAGCAGTCAGGAGGGTGCGAGGCCCGCTCGACCCTCTTGGATGTATGCCTCCAGACACAGAGGGCCAGCAGGGGCCCATATCTCTTGCTGCATAGTAAGCCACCCAAACTCAGCGGCTGAAAACTGTAACTCTCCTTTCATCATTTCTCATGTTACTGGCCACAACTTCACAGCAGTGATGGGGGCTAGAATCATTTGAAGGTCCCCTCACTCACATGTGTGGTGCCTGAGCTGGAAGGACTCAAGCATCTGGCGTCAAAACAGCTGGGCTGAGGTCATTTTCTCAGGCCCTTCATGAAGTCTTCTCAGAGGCGTCTGTTATCAGTTTGCCTTAGTGAAGCTCAGAGGATGACTGACTTTGAAGCGAATGGAGCTGAGTCTTGAGGGCCCCTCACCTGAGTGGACCCTGGCTGAGGCAACCCTTCCCGTGTAAGTACGGGGCTCCACTGAAGTTTTCTTCTTCCCTGCAATCTTTCTTGCACAGGCATCTGGATTATGGCTCTAGAAATTCGGATATATGCATTCTACTGTCCAAGTTGCTGGAAGTACCAAGAAATTGCCTACAAAGGCCACAAACTCGAATGCCTTCAGGCTAGGCAGGTGACACAAAGGTGTGAAGTGGCCTCCAATAGGATGATACTGAGGGGTGGGGTCTTTAGTAAACTAAAAAAATTCCCTGAAGGCTTACACATTCACTTTTCTTTTTAAGACTTGGATACCAGACTACAATTGCAGTGGGTCAGATTCAGCCTACAAGAGGTGGTGAGTTTGTGAACTTGACCTAGTCAGAAAAGATCAAACACTCTACCTTCTCATTCAAGATCCCCCAAGATCTGCCCTCCCAACCTTCTTACCCACAGCCACCCTGTCAGCGCTCTAGGGGCTATCTAAATCCGCCTGACAGGGTTTCTGCTTCCTACCTCCTTCATTCTGGTTCTGCTTTCTTTCTGCTGGACCACTTTCTCACCTGGCTATCCTAGCCCCCCTCAGATCACGTTATCTTCTATAAGCAACCCTGAACTCCACTACAGTTAATCTGCATAGCCAATTCATCACGGGCCTCTGGGTAACTCTTCTATTGGTGTCTTAAAGTGTTGAAGAAATGCTTTTTCTTCCTCCCCCGCCTCTCCATAACTAGAGAGGGAGCTGCCTGAGGGCAGGAAGCCTAATTTTACGGGAGTCTTCACTCCCCCACTCTTCTAAGGACCCACTGCAAAGCCTGGCTCATAATGGATGTTCAATAAGCCTTATGATTTGACTGATTTTATTTGGTTACATAATTTATGTTTCTTTTCTAACTTTATTGTGAATGAGATCTGAATATTGAACTTGAAAACATCAAAATAGTTTTATCCGTTGCTTTTTGGAGGGCTTTGGGTGTGAAGTTATCTTGTTACTTTAAAGGATCTCCTCCATATGGCTCTTGTCCTGACACTTGGTTTATGCAACCCATTGGCTGAGACCACTGCTTCTCTGATCCCATGTGTCCTTTAGCTGTCACCTGGCTCTAAGCTCCTGGGACAGGCCCTGGGTCTCCTCCACTGCTGGACTCCTCACTCTTTCTTGGCCAGGACAGAGCACCTTGTAGGGGCCCAGTGGTTTCCGGTTTGTTGATTTGTTTATAAGCAGGGAAGTTTGGGCCCATACCAAATTGTAACAGAATATTAATTAGCTTCTGGAAGAAATTCAGAATGTCCCAGGCCCACCAGTCCCTGGGAAGCATTTGAGCCTTTGAGGGTGGCTCCTGGGAGCATCTCCTTCTTGGACCTTTGTGGGAAGATACAGCTCATGGAAAAGTTCTGAACTTGCTGGTCTTCTGATGCAGTGGGTCTAAGGCACTCTCTGTGGCTGCTCTTTGATGCTTAGAAGGATAGACGTCGGGGCCGGGAGGTCATTGAGCCTCCATCCACCTGGGAAAACTCAGTCCTAGAAAGGAGAAGTGACTTCTGTCACTTATTCATTTATTCGAGAAACATCTACTGAGAAGTCACAGAGGAGAACAGAGACAGAGATTTGTGGTGTCTGCCTCATGGACTTCAATTCTAGAGGTGAGAAATTGGTAGAGAACAGGTTATGAGTCCTATAAAGAAAAGAGAATGCTGTAGATGACAGACAGCAGCTGGGCTCGGAGGCAGAGATCTGCTCTAAACAACGGGCGTTCCATAAAGGCGACTCTAAGCAGGAGACCTTTGAGTGAGGCCTGAAGGAGGAGAGGAGGTAGGTCGGGGAAGGAGCTCAGAGGAGTGGTCCAGGTAGAAGAACCAACACTCACGTACATACTCCGAGCCAGGAGCATGGCACATTCTAGGAGTGTGGATCGGGCTTAGTGAACCGGGCAGACAGAGTTAGGAAGTGAAGCTGGAGAAGCAGGAGTGGGTGGATCAAGTGGGCCAAGAGAATGAGTTTGGATTTGATTTTAAATGCGGTCACAGTTATTGGAGGGTTTGAGCATGGAACTGATACCTAAAAATAGTCAGACTCCTTTGGGGAGAACAGAATCAGGTTGCCCGTGGGAGGCTGTTGTAATTATTCACATAAGAGATGAGGGTGCTAGACAAGTGGACAGAATTAGGGGATCCTGGGGACAGGACCCACAAGACTTGCTGAAGCAGTGGATGTGGAGGTGGGGGAAAGGTAAGAAGCAAGAGGACTGGTCTTTTGGCTTGAGAAGTTGGGTGGACACTGGTGTGTTGAATAAAATGGGAGAGATTAGAGGAAGAATAGTCTTGTGATGGGGAGGAGGTAGTAAAGAATTTTGGTTTAGGGAAATGTTTAATTTGAGATGTTTATTAGCTGTCCAAGGGGAGATGTCAAGTAGGCAGTTGAATATACGAGCCAGAAGCTTCAGAGAGAGAGGCCTGAGTGGGAGAAAGGAATTGGAATCCTGTAGCAGGGAAGGCAATTTGCTTTTCAATATTAATTTTTCTTGTTTTCTTAGTAATAAGAACTTCAGTCAGATTGTAAATTATATCCCTCAGCTTCCCTGATAGCTAGGCATGGCTGTGTTTTAGCCATTGAAACATAATCACAAGGAATAGTTCTTAAAAAGGAGATGGCTCACTATTTTTACTCCTTCCTCCATACTGATATTTGGAATCTGTCTGTGATGGCTGGTGCTCTAGCAATGGTTTTGTATCAGGAGGATGAGGGCCATATCTTAGGGAGGGCAAAGGAGAAAGATGGAAAAAGCCTGCCTTTTTGATAACTGTGTTGCCTTTATACCAGCCTCTGATGCTTATAGTGGGATTTCTTTTATATGGAAGAATAGCAAACTTTGATCCTTTTTCTATTTTAAATTTTATTTTCGAATTAACATACAGCAAAATTGATCTTTTGGGGAGTGTAAAGTTCTGAGAATTTTAGCACATGTACAGATTTGTGTAACCCCCAGCAGAATTAGGATTCAGCATGATTCCTTCACCCCAAAGAATTCACCTGTGCTATCCCATTGCAGTCACACCCTCCCTCCTCCCTTAACCTACCTGATCACCACTGATCTGTTCCCTGTCACTGTAGTTTTGTCTCTTTGAAAAGTTCATATAAGTGGAATCATACGGTATGTAACTTTTTGAGACTGGCTTCTTTGACTCAGCAAAATGCATTTGATATTCACTCATGTTGCTGTGTGAATCAATAGCTCATTCTTTTTCATTTCTGAGTAGTATTCCATTGCATGAGTGCACAACGGTTGGGTTTTCCATTCAAATGTTGAAGGACACATGTGTTGTATCCAGTTTTTGGTGATTATGAATAGAGCTACCAAAAACATACTTGTAAAGACTTTTGAGGGAATTTAAGTTTTTATTTCCCTAAGGTAAGTGCTTAGGAGTAGGATTTCTGGTTCATATGTTAAGTATGTGTTTGACTATAAGAAACCGTCAAACGGTTTTCAGAGTGCCTGTATCATTTTACATTCCTACTAGCAAAGTATGAGAGAGTCATTTGCTCCACCTCCTTGTGACCACTTGGTATTGTCAGGACTTTGTATTTTAGCCATTCTGATAGGTATGTGATGTTACTTCATCATGCTTTCAATTTGCATTTGTCTAACGGCTAATGACATTGGTTATCTTTTCATGTGCTTATTTGCCATCCATATATCTTTAGTGACATGTCTGCTCAGGTTTTTTGCCCATTTTTAAAAGGGTTGTTTGTTTTCTTATTGTTGAATTGGGAGTTCTTTATATATTCTAAATACAAGTCCTCTGTTGGATATGTGATTTGAAAATATGTTCTCTGGCCTATAACTTGTCTTTCATTCTTGTAATAGTTTCTTTTGCAGAGCAAAAGTTTTTAACTTTGATGAAGTCCAATTTATCAGTTTTTATTTTATGGATGATACTATTGGTTTTAAAATCTATTTTTTTTAAACCGCTATTTTTCAGGTCTCTGTGACTCAGAGAAAATCTAATTTTGATTAGAAACGTCACCTGCATATAGACAGTATTCAAAGACATGGAGTGGAATGAGAGCATCTTGAGAAGATGTGACTTGCAGAGCTGGGCCACAGCTCAGGTTTTCCCATCTCCTGAACTGGGCACTTTCCACCTGTCCTTACTGTGAGTTTTGAAGCAGGATGTAGAGAGAATATTTATCCTCTCAGACAACACCAGCATCAGCATCCAAAGAGGGGCTAGCACCCTGCATTGGGGAAATGTCCCAGGCTTGCTATTTGCTTTTACTAGACATCCTACGAGTGCTTATTGAGCAACTGCTATGTGCTGGATATCCTAAGTGTGGTACTTACATATCTAATGCTGAATAAGTCAGCAATGTTTCTTACCTTCTGGAGTCGGGGGACAGACAGTAGCCAAAGAAATAAATAAGAACATATCCAATGCTAAGTTTTATTAAGAAAATAACATTGGGGGATGTGACAGCTAGTCTCTGGCATGAGTGGTTCAGAGACAGCCTCTCTGAGCAGGTGATCTTTTCTCCATGTCACACCATCACCCCGTCCAGGTCCCGCGCTCAGGGATGGCTTCACAGCCGCCACCCAGTGTGGTCGCACAGGGCTCCGCGCTCACAAGGGCCCTGTGCTTTGTTTAGCGCTCTGTTGTTGCCATCTTGAAGCTCTTCCTTTTTGAACGAGGGGTCCCACAGTTTTATTTTGCAGTAGGGCCTGCAAAGCGTGGAGCCAGTCTTGCCTGCACTGTGTCTAGACAGCAGAATAAACAAAAGCAGCAACAGAACATGGCCATATTCATAGGCCGTTGGCTGTCCTGGTGGACAGACTGGCCCACTTATCTTGATTGCACAAAAATAAATCCTTCAGAGGCCCCTGTCTTCAGAAATTGAATAGACAGATGGTCCTTTCAGAGTCGTCAAGGGGACACTTCTCTCACCGTCCCTTACCGTCCCTCGCTCTATTCCCACATGGCTCTTTTGCTTGGTTAGATTTTACCTAACAGAACAGCAAACCTCAAACTCATGAACACAAGATGTGTTTGCTGTTGGTGGGGAAGATGAATTCCATCACCAGAAGCACATTGAAGAATGCTGTATCAGACTAATTGTCTTATTTATTGGCATTTTATCCTCTCTAGAGCTCATTTTAGAGATGTAGGAACTGTGGCCCAGAGAAGCTAAGTCATTTTTGCAAAGTCACACTCCTCATTAGTGAGGAAAATCCTTGTGCGGCTTCCAAACGAGGAGGAGTCTTTCCAGGTTACCTGTTTGAATTCCTGATTTTCCCTATTGGAGAGCCATGAGTATTTTGGACATCTTTAATTATCTTTTGGATTCATAGGCAACAATTCCTAAGAAAGCTCTCCTTCCGTCTCACATTGATACTTGGAGCATCTTTGCTGCCTTGCTAAGTGGAATTGCTGTATCAGGAGTTTCACACACCTCCACTGAGAGATCTGAAGGAGTGCCATTGTCCCTTCAAGTGATGGATGTCCATATGAAGAAAACTATTCACGAAGCTGGAAATCTCTTGTTCTGCTTGGAAAAGGAAGCTTTGTACATTCTTCTGTTGGCTCCTAACTGCTCTCGAAGAGGGAGGAGGAGTCAGGCAGAAGTGGTGGGCCTTAGGAATTCTGGGAAACGGAAGCCGGCAGCATCGGGCCGTGCACTGGCCCGCTCCGCCCTGCCCTTCACCCAGATTCCTCCCTGCTCCCTGGGCTCTTTTGGAAACTGGCTTCCGGAGCCTGACACATGTTTCTTTGTCTGGCCCCAGCTGTTAGAATCTGTCTTCATTCATTAGGCAGGAAGGGAGCGCTCAGCACTGCTTCTGCAGTCTGATGTCATGGAGCAGCCCACTCAGACCTCAGCAACTCCAAACTAGAGATGTCCAGATATGCCTGGGGACCATCCCGGAGCACCACCAAGCCTCAGGCCGGTGCTGCGTGCTTCTTCTCTGATGTAATCTTTAGTCCCCATGATGACCTGCATGGTAGATGTCATTGTCTTCGTTTTACAGAAAAGGAAACTGAGGCTCAGAAGGTTGTGGGGCATCTCAGAGCTACACACTTAGAAAGAGGCAGGATCTGAGCCCAGGCTGGCAGGACTCAACGTTCTCAGAACACTCGACTCACCACCGTTCATACCAACAGAAAACTACAGCCATCTTCCCTGCTCTTAAGAAGCAGAGAGCCCGTCTTTAGGAAACAAACATGCCATCTCTGGGGAGAACACCGATTCTTTCGGGGCCAGGCTCCCGGCCCAAGGCCTGGCTGGCTTCTCTGCCTGGCGGAGCCTCCCCGCTCCGCCCAGGGTGGAGGGCTGTGCCGCATTGTCCCGGATAATTGTGCAGACCCATTCATCAGCAGGAGTCCTATTTCAAACAGCTCTCCGACTCTAATGGCACGAAAAGCGTGAACTAAGCACAGTTTAATGAATTCTGATCTCACAGACGAAGGCTGCCTGATCAGGACAACTCTGCTCACACACGAGGCAGGAAAAATCGCTCCAGCCCCAGAAGCGGGGATGCATTCAAATGCTCCCTTCGTTCCTTCAAGATGGTTAATTTACTGTTTAGCAAATTCAGGGAAGACGTTCGTCTTAACCGTGACTCGCGTTCATCTTTCTAGGAAAGCGTACCTTTTAGCCTGGAGAGTGACGAAATGAACCGCTTCACCTTCAGCCTAATAACAGTTTCTCAAATTCTGGTGGATTTTTATGGGAAATCTTAAACATCTTAGAAAATCCATCAGTGCCATCCAATCAGTCAGTCGTCTCCGGGAAAAAGCAAGGGGAGATACTGTCGTTTGAATTTCCAGCAAAGAAATAGTGGCAGGAAGCTGAATGTGTCTCATCTCCTTCAGCTAAAGAGCCCAGAGGCCTGGATCCATCCTGAGATGACCTCACCACCTCCTTGGCGCCGCTGTGAAGGAGAAAGTGTGAGCAATACCCAGAGACGGAGCCTGGGATTCAGAGAGCTGGGGTCTGCTCAGAGCCAGGATCGTATCAGGAAATCGGCAAGGTTCTGCCCCATAAATCACCTCATTTACAACTTACAACTGCTCCGGCAGTAGGAAGGTTGCCCTCATTTTATAGGTGAGGCTACCACCACACAGAGAGGTTAGGCAACTGGCACAGGGTCACACAGCTACAGAGTGGTGGAGTCTGAGGAGGTCCCTATACCCCAAGTGGACCACTGACATTTAAGGCAAGCCCCTTCCCCTCTCCAAGTTCCAGCCGTCCTACATGTAAAATGAGAAGGCAGGGCTGTCTAAACTCTAGATAGATTTTATTAACGGTGGTTTGTGTATCATAAAAAGCACTCGTTTCTTCTTCTGGGAGTGGAAATTACATGTTTTATTCCTGGAGGGAGGACTAGAGTTCAGTTCTCACTGTGTCTTTTTATTTGCTCATTTACTATATTTCCAGCATTGGGTTCAGAGCTTGGGATGCAGAGATGACAAAGATACTGTTCCTGTTTGTGAGGGGCTCACAGTCTTCCAGAGAAAATGGACACATCAAAAATGAAACCCTTAAATTTGGGAGAGAAATGCTGTGATAGAGGTGCGTACAGAGAGTTGTGGGAGCAGAGGAGACAGAGCAGCTAACTCTGACTGAGCCTGAGGAAGTCGCGTCAGTAACTGCGGCCTCAGCACTCTCCTGCTTAAAGTGCAGCGGTAACAACGGCTCTTGTACTTCACAGAGTGGCTGGGAGTGAAGACACCCGTCTACTCGGTCCAGCTGCTTGTGTTAGGAATCCAGTGAGGACATGAGGGATCTGACGACGGCCGTGGGGCCTTCTCCACGGTCCCTAGAGTCTTCTAGGCCATTTCAGCCTAAACTTTTTCCCGACAGCCTGTCTAGCGGGGAGGCCCTGGGAGGTCCTGTGCCCTCCAGAGAGCGTCCTCTGCCATCATTTTCTGCTCCTGCCTGATTTGCTCCCCCCCCAGCTTTCCCTCTAGATCATGCTGGCGCACTTGGCCATTTCCCGAAGCAGTCCAGATCGAGGAGTGGGTAAAGCCAGAACTCTGGAGTCAGGCAGACAGTGGCTCAGATCCAGCTTTGCTGCTTAGCCAGATGTTAAACCTGGGAAAAGTTGCTCTGTGAGCCTCAGTTTCCTCATCTGTGAAGGAGACATCGTGAGATTACTTCCTGTATGGGGGCTGTGGTGAGCAGAGAACGGGGGATGCAAGTGCAGCCCTGAGCAGGGGCCAGGCTTCAGTAGGTGCTAAGTAAGGGAGCCTTACCCCTCTGCTCCTCTCCCTCCACCCCTGCTCCTCCTCTCCTTCCTCCTCCTTCCCGCCTCTATTCCCCTCTACTCCCTTTTGCCTCCTCCTCTCCCCCTTCCTCTCCTCCTCCTCCTCACTGTTATTTAAAGCAAGGCCTAGCGTGGCAGGATTTGCTCCCTGTACTTCCTGTGTTCAGTTTTGCACATGCTAAGATGGGGTCCCCCAGGACCGTGTTCAGGGTCTGGAGCCCACATTTGTTCTATCTGTCTAGAGGCCTGAAGAGAAAATTGCAGGGGTCCTGGAGGCATTCCAAGGTGGGAATTTAAATCCATACTAGCTGTGTGCTCATAGGCAAGTTACTTACCCTCTCTGAGCATAAGCTTCCCTGATGGCAAGATGGGGATAATGGCACCTTTCTCACAGGTTTGTTGGGAAGAGTAAATGAGGTCATCTAAGCTGAGGGCTTGATGCATACTGGACCCTTCCTCTCTCTTCTGTCTGGAGGCTGGATGCCTCGTCTGTGGAACATGTGTTGGGTTGTAAATATCCTGCCAACCAATTCTGCTGTGTCCTGGAGAGGTCCTTACATTTCCTGGGGGAGTCTTCCTCCAAGGCAGCCGCCTCTCTGTGGCCTCTCAGCTCATTTGTCCTCCCGGGAGGACCCCAAGGCTGAGGAGCTTGTCTTCTCAAGGACGATGTGCCCGAGTGCAGCACCTGGCTGCTGGTAGATGTGGGTCTATGGGTAAGGCTGCGTCTTTAGATACCTTCCAGACCATCCCTTTATCTTGTGGGCGACTCACGTCTGTTCTCTGAGTTAGGTATTTGATAATAACAGAGATGACGATGATAATAATAACTAACAGATATTGAGACTCACCATGTCTGGTCACTGTGCTAAGCATGTCATTATGTGAAAGGATAGAGAAAATAGGCTCACAGGGGCTTGCAACAAACTTCAAGGTAGATCTTACTGACTCTGCTTTACAAAGGAGGACACGGAGGCTCCAAGATAGGGGGCTAAGGGACTTACCAGAAGCCCAGCTGCTCACACCAGGCGGGACTGGGAGCTCAGGCTAGGTCTGGATTTCTTCCAGCCTTCGCTCTCTGGTGATTCCACAGTGGCTTTCTTAGGTAAAGGGGAAAGAGGGGCAGAGGACCTGAGCTGGCATAGACTGAGAAGTTTTACTGTCTGATCTTTGGGTACACCTTATGATTTATTTATCATTTGTCTTCCAGGATGAGGTCCTTGGCTCCCAATTAGCAAGAATTTAACTTCCTGAGGCCAATGCCAACTCAGTCTACCACCTACCATGTCTCGTAGGGGCTCTAATCCACATCTTCCCTGAGATCCACGTCCTCGCCATGATCCACGCCCCCCATGATCCATGTGCTCCCCATGACCTATGCCCTCTCTGTGATCCACATCCTCCTGTGATCCACATCCTCCCCGTGATCCATGTCCTCCCTGCAATCCGCATCTTCCTGTGATCCATGTTCCCCCAATGATCCGTGTCTTCCCTGTGATCCATATCTTCCCCATGATCTATGTCCTTCCTATGATCCATGTCTTCCCCATGATCCACATTCTCCTGTGATCCACGTCCTTCCCATGATCCATATCC